>NW_015169842.1:182676-184134 GCF_001447785.1 Gekko japonicus | reverse complement strand
AGGAAACGGTCTAGCCATCCAATTCCTTGGTATACTAATTCGTTTTTAATGTGTAGGGAGCTTCAGTAATGTTGGTGAACATTAAACAATGTTATTCTTCTCCAGAAGCAATAAAGTCCTCCAGTCCCTATCAACTCATTGCAGTCTCATGCTGTTGTACAGGTAGACTTGGGAGCAGTCTTGAGCGGTGGAGGGGCCAAGCAAGGAAATTCACATATAAAAGTATGAGTGACCATTCTCCATTGGATTGTATCAGGACAGTTTAAAGGCTCAGAATAGTGATACTTGAAAGGATGCTCTATTCCCTTTTTGTTCACTACCCATCTTTGATCTTTTAAGATATTTAGGACTCCTATGCATTCAAACTGATGTCCTTTGGGTCTTCTCAGATTTCCGGATAATCACCTTTTCAAGTCAGGGCTTAGACACTCAGGGATGCTTGCCTGAAACCTAGATCCAGGTGGGCGGCCATGTTGGTCTGAAGCAATAAAACACAGTTAGAGTCCAGGGGCATCTTTAAGACCATCAAAGTTTTATTCAAGGTGTGAACTTTCATATTAACTTGTTGTTCTTGCTTTGTCTCCACATATCTTAAAACATCTTCATCATGTTGCATGCTAATTTGCTGTTCAGCCTCTGACCATTTCTGTGTAACTGAGTACGTGTGCGTGCACACAAAAGCTCATACCTTGGATAAAACTTCGTTGGTCTTAAAGGTGCCACTGGACTCAAACTTTATTTGATCGCCTGAAACCTAAAATATATCATCTTGGCAGGTTCGGGAAGGATGGAAACGTAATGTTCGTTGCCAAGGTAAAATGGGTGCTTAGCAGCCAAAAGGCTTGTAGAGGAAAAGCATCACCCAGACCTCACCATCTTCTGTTCCAGGGGTAAAGTACACTTCATTCTGTTTTGTTTTGTTTTTCTGTCAGCTTGAACTGTGCAGGCAGACATTTACTGATTGCAAACAATACTCTGCTTTGCAATGTGGTAAATGCACTGAGTCCAAACAAAATTATTTCCAACATCTGGGAACAGCCAGTTGCCTCCTGGTACAGCTAGCACTCTGGTGCCTGGTTGTCTGGTTTCATTTCCCAAGGCAAGAGGGGCAATATTCTGGATCACCCAATCCCTGAGTACACAAGGCCCTGGGCGACTTACAACAGGTTAGAAACAATATAAAATCACATATTAAAATCAGTTAATCCTAATTTAATAGTCTCCGTAGGGCGTCCATAATTTAGTCCAAAACCTACTCTGGGTTGTTCTTCTATCTTGTGGGCAGGTTAAGGAGGAGGTCGAAGCGGGCAGAATGGAAGAAAAGGGGGTGCCAGCTATGATGGGAAACCATTGCTGTCCTGATGGAACATCTCTGCCTTAGAGGCCCTACGGAATTGCACGGAAGTTGGCAGAGAGTTCCACCAGGTCGGAGCCAGGGCTGAAAAAGCCCTGGGTCTG
>NW_015169842.1:174069-182581 GCF_001447785.1 Gekko japonicus | reverse complement strand
GAGAGGTTTGGACCGCGGGGGGCCAGGGTCGCCGGCTCTGGGTTGGGAAATTCTTGGAGGTGGGGCTTGTGGAGGGAAGGGACATCAGCCTCTATGTTACAATGCCATGGACTCCACCCTCCACAGTACCTGTTTTCTTCAGAGGTAACTGACCTCTGCAGCCTGGAGGTCAGTTGCAATTCCAAGAGATCTCCAGGCCCCACCTGGAGGATGGCAACCCTACCTGAGGGGGCAGAAGGGTAAGGTGGCTTGCACTGTCTGACAGGCAGGGCTGCAGAAATGGGGGAGACAGAAGCTGACCCTAGGGCGTCCATAATTTAGTCCAAAACCTACTCTGGGTTGTTCTTCTATCTTGTGGGCAGGTTAAGGAGGAGGTCGAAGCGGGCAGAATGGAAGAAAAGGGGGTGCCAGCTATGATGGGAAACCATTGCTGTCCTCAGCCAAACACCTGGTGGAACATCTCTGCCTTAGAGGCCCTAGGGAATTGCACGGAAGTTGGCAGAGAGTTCCACCAGGTCGGAGCCAGGGCTGAAAAAGCCCTGGGTCTGATTGAGGACAGCCGGATATCTTTAGGGCCAGGGGATCACCAGCAACTTACTCTCAGCCTCCGTCTATAAGTTTGGACCGCAGGGGGCCAGGGTCGCCGGCTCTGGGTTGGGAAATCCTTGGAGGTGGGGCTTGTGGAGGGAAGGGACATCGGCCTCTATGTTACAATGCCATGGACTCTACCCTCCGCAGTACCTGTTTTCTTCAGAGGTAACTGACCTCTGTAGTCTGGAGATCAGTTGCAATTCCAAGAGATCTCCAGGCCCCACCTGAAGGATGGCAACCATCCTTGAGGGGACAGAAGGGTAAGGTGGCTTGCATTGTCTGACAGGCAGGGCTGCAGAAATGGGAGAGACAGAAGCTGACACCCAAGCTCCCTCTCCCACTGTGATAAACAAGCCACTGGGGGAGGGTGTGGTCTTGGAGTCCTGCCCTGCCAGACTCTGCTTTTATAGAGGACAAATAGCTTACGATTAAAATGGTGGTGGCATCACAAGGCAAAATCAGGCAAAGATAGACTTCGGGTATCCTTCCCTGAAGACCAGGGATTCCTTGCAGTCCTCTTGAGATGTCACTCTGTAGGGTGAATCGCTGTCCCATGTTTCCTCAGTTCTCCGTCAGCCATAGATCTCGAGCCTTGCCTAGCTTTTTAAAAGTTGCTGTAGCCTAATTGGATGCAAGTGCCAGCATCTGTCCATGGGATACTTTCCCACAGACAGGCTGTTTACTGCCTTCAGCATTATCTCCAACTATGCACTAATTGGCTGGGCATTGGCAGTGCAGGCCTGAAGCCTGGGGTAGACTGAATGGAGGCAAATAAAGGAAGCTCACGGAATTCTGTGGTTTTTTGATATCTCCTTGCTGTCCAAGGGCCATGTGTGAACCTACTGCATGATGATAAAGGTAGAGGTTAAGACTTTAGTCACACACACACCGCCCAGTATACACACACAAAACTGGATGGGATGCAAGAGATAATTTACAAGGAAAGGTTAGCTCTTATAGGGCTGCCAAACTCCAAGTGGGGCCCCTGGGGATCTCCCAGAATTACAAATGATCTCCAGATTACAGAGATCAGTTCCCCTGGAGAAAAATGGCTGCTTTGGAGGATGGACTCTTTGGCATTTAAACCTGCTGAGGTCCCTCCCATCCCCAAACTTGGAACTCAACATGCTTTGCCCCTAAACCTCCAGGGATTTCTTAACTCAAAGCTGGCGACCCTGTTTCTATATGAGGAAGAATGGCTGGTTTTCACCTGAAATGATGTTGCATGTTGATCTCTTAGATATCACTTAAGGCAGAATACTCAGAAGAAGCACAGACTGATGCTATTCTGTGAAGTGACATACTCTTTGAAAATGTTTAATACATACGTAACAACAATGTGTTCATGGTTGAGTACCAGCTATGGATAGAGGCACATTTACCTGGACTGTGTGCACAAGGTGTTCTGGTGGAGAACTTGCTAGCTTTCTCCAGTACTGAGAACATTCAATGCACTCCAGCTCGATCCTTAAAATAGTATTCATTCCAGCTGCTCCATTTAGCCATGATGTCATCTGTAGCTACTTAATCACAAATCGGTTTGTTGCCAAGAGTTCAGTGAAGACTGAGGGGTGCCAGGGCTGCACCCCCGCTCCAGGAGTCCAAACTAGTATTGAACAAACAGCAGCATATCGTGCCAAAAGGCAGCTGATTTAACATTTTCTTTTGATAGTTTAGATAAAGAAAATGAGGCTTAAAATACTGTGATGTATTAGAACTTTTCCTTTGTATGACAAATACTGCATTGATGGACACAACCACACATACACAAGAAGGGTTGTACTAGCGAAATTTTCCAGCTAAGAAAACTGAAAGCACAAATTAATTCAGTTGAATTTGACACAGACAGCTCAACTTTTCTGTGTAAACAAGAAGTGGTGACCCACGATACTTGCGGTGGAGGGGAGCTCCATGCAGAGGAGGAAGCCACTGCAGGTAAGCCTTCTCCCCTGCCCCTGCCTGGCTCCGATGGCAAGGGCTGTGCGGCTCTGAGTCACTGGGCCCGCCAAACGTCCCCTGCCCCCCATGGCAATGGCGGCGAGGCCTGAGCTTGGCCCGCCAAGCCTTCTCCCTCCCCCCTCCCCTAGCGGCGGTGAGGCTTGGCTGGCTCAACGAGCTTCCCCCCCCCCACAGTGGTGGCAGTGAGAGCTGAACAGCTTACAGCTGCTGGCCTGCCAAGCCTTCAACCTCCCCCCCCCAAGTGGCGGTGGTGAGGCAGTTCTCAGTTCTTATTTAAGTATCCCCCCCTATATTTCTTTCAACTTTTCAGATTTTTCTACACATCTGGGGATTGCCCCAAATGTGCAGGGAAATCTCTCTGCCCCCTAGGTGCCCCTGATGTGTGGATTTAGATATCCGCACGCAGGGGGTGCCTTGGCTATTAGATATATAGATAGGACTGAGTATCTGTGTCATCCAGTTTTCACTAATGTCTTACAAATGTTGTGTATCCAAATCCCAGAGATAGCTTTGAATCTCCAGAGTATTTTCCATCCGTCATTTCATGAGTGCACAGGATTACATCATATACATCAGTTACACTGTTCTTTAAACATTTCCTTTTTACAGTTTAGTTGCCATTGTTCCAGAAAAAGCATAAACAAACTTCATGTCTTGTTTAACAAAGAATGCACAAATATCAAAGATGTTCTGCTCCCAAAGTAAAAATTGTAAATTTGCTCTGTCAATGTAAGTATCAAGCTGAACAGGCAGCAGTTTTGCATCATTTATACAAAATTCTAAACAAAACATATGTATACAAAATTCTGAACACAACATATAATGGCTTAATTTCACACACTGTTGCGCAGTTAAACCAAATGTACTGTGATGCCTGTTTGAATGGGGGAGCATAATGCACAATTAAGATAATTGTGAATGGAGTGGGAAATAATGTCCTATTGTACTCTGCTTTTGAACGTGGGACATAAGGCACAACTACAGATAAGAACATTTGTGTGTGATCAGTAGGTGTCAGTGCTTGTGCAATGCATTGCTAAAAGATACGAGTTGTGAACCAGGAAGAACCTGGTTCAACTCTTACTTCTACCATGAGTGCATTATTTGGCCATTCTCTCTCATCCTCACTTCATCTATAATAGTATATAACAATCCTCATTTACCAAGGTAGCATCAAAGAAGCATTTGAACACTCCTGCAGTGAATCCTGCAGAGTTACATTCTTCTACATCCTTTGTCTTCAAGGGGCTTGGATGGGTTTAGCTCTGCTTAGAGTTACATTGTTGAAGTGTTCCATAAATACCATTATTATGTACAGCAGTGTGCTATTTATACTATTTAATGAAATGTCTCAAACTTTTAAAACTAGACATTACATCTCAGCTCTGTTTAACTATAGTGAAGTCTGGGTACTGAGGGAAAAGACATGTCCAGGCAATTCAAGCAAGTCAGCATGAACGTATGCCACAATATCACACTCCTTATTTATTAATTTCATTTGTAACCCACCTTTCCCCCCAAGAGGGAGCCCAAGTGGCTTTCAGCATACTCCCCTTCTCCATTTCATCCTCACAACAACTCTGTGAGACTAAGTTCAGCTGAGTGCATGTGACAGGCCCAAGATTATTTTTTTCCCTTCTCACCGTAATTGTCATTCCACTGGTTTTAAGTTTCAGTCTTCAGGCAAATGCTAGAAAATCAGTACCATCCCTCCCTGCAAATGAGTTTTTAAAAAGTTAAGGGCCCCTTATTATGTAGCACTAATGATAATTTATTTCCAAGATCTCCAAGTAGTGATTAATTACTTGGACGCAAAGCTGCTTCTTTTTAATAAGCTTCTTTAAATGACCTTCTGCAGATCGACTTAATTTAAGCTATGGCAATGCGAAAGATTTCCACTCAAGAACTGAGTTGTTATGACTACTGACGAACTATAGCAAGGGGAACATTTAGACAGGAGACCACCGAGGAATAACAGGGTCGTGATACAGAGGCAGGCAATGGCAAACCACCTCTGACCATCTCTTGCTTTGAAAACCCTACAGGATCACTATAAGTCAGCTGAGGCTTGATGACCAAAAAAAGGTAATTTTCCTTTCCTTTTCTCCTTGCCCTCCCTGTGACTAGGGCACCAACTGTGATGGCCATGACTTCATTCCCCAAGGCACCATGAAGCACCAGAAGCAGTGAGGGAGGTGCTAGAGAGGATGATTCCCTTCCTGCAGTCTCCTGATTGGCTGCCTGAAGAGGGGCCACCAAGACCACTCCCACCCGCCTGGCCTGCAACAGCAGCAATTCTCAGATAGCAACAAAAATAATGAAAATGAAGATGTGCAATAACTGCATATGTACATAAGTGCTGTCAAGTTGTGACTGGCTTATGGTCACCCCAGAAAGGGTCTTTCAAGGCAAGTGAGAAGCAGAGGTGGTTTGCCAGTGCCTTCCAGAGCCAGTTTGGTGTAGTGGTTAGGAGCATGGACTCTAATCTGGGAGAACCAGGTTTGATTCCTCACGCCTCCAAATGCAGCTGCTGGTGTGACCTTGGGTCAGTCACAGTTCTCTCAGAGCTGTTCTCTCAAGAGCAGTCCTCAAAAGAGCTCTTTCAGCCCCACCTACCTCACAGAGTGTCTGTTGTGGGGAGGAGAAGGGAAAGGAGATTGTAAACTGCTCTGAGACTCCTTCGGGTAGTGAAGGGCAGGGTATAAATCCAATCTCTTCTCTTCTTTCCCTGCAGAGGCTTTCTTGGTAAAGGTGTAAAAATGCTCAGACGGTTGTGCCCCTGGCAACACATTCAATAGTCCCCTCCCAGTAGTTGCCACCTGCAGTTTTGGCAGTAATTGTTTCCCTTCAGACTGTTTTCTTTCTGTCTTCAGGAATGGTTGGATGTTGCTCATAAGATGGCGGGTTTCAAGCAAATCAGCATCAGCTCTTGATCATGCTTGTTGCAGGGCAAAACAGGAAGGGAATGTTCAAGGTACCCACAATATAGTGCACAATGCAAGGTAGTTCAAGGACTTCGTACAATGTTTAGGTTACCAAATTAAGGCTGGGGAGACCCAGGTTGAAATCCCTGCTCAGTCATGAAGCTTGTTGGATAACCTTGGGTCAGTCAGGTCCAGTTGTTATAAGGATAAAATTGGTGGGGGTTGAATTATGCACACAGCCCTGAGCTCCTCAAGAAAGAAGAGTGGAATACAAATGAAAGAGAGACAGATAGATAGGGGAGAGGTATATCCAGTCATAGTCAAAGGATCCTTCTTCCAGATTAATATGCCTTCCTCCAACGTAAGTGGCTCTTCCTCCTCCAACAGAAGAGCCATTTAAGTTTCAGGAATACTGATTCCACAGTGTCAAATTTCCCTGTGCCTGCACTTCTATTCATCTGCAGATTTCCCTGGTTTGCACTGATGATTTCACCCTACGAGGCATAAAAATGCACTTTCCCCCCTCTTGCAGTGCGGCATCTGAATCTCCTGTTTCCAGGAAGCTGTTGTAATCCTGGCATTGAACCCACATCAACCTAGTGGGGAACTCTTTCTCATCCGGTGTTTTTGAACCCTTGGTCCACGCTCTCCTCCACTCCACATTTACACGTCCCACCATCCAACCCCATTTTATCGTGGAACACTTTCCGGTTAATTAGCTTACTGTTTCCATTTCTTTTCTTTGTTTAAATAGTCCAAGGCAATCGCATTCTTATGCCACTTATATTGTATTCCAAGGTTAGTTCTCACTGCACATTTTTTTTTTAAAAAAGGCTTTCACATTTTACTGTGAAGAACACTGCACAAACCAATGTAATGAAGTAATCTCTTCCAGGGAGGGGGGGGGGACTCACTTATGTGCAGTCTTCCCTGAGCATGCGTGGGGCTCACGATTAGCAAAGGGAATGCAACAGGAAATCCCCAACTGTGGAAGTAGTGCAGCAGACTTGCAGCATTAAAACAGACTTTCCCATGGAGCTTCAGAGTGGTAAGGATGTACTGTGGAAACTGTCGAAGTCTTGCTAGGCTGGGGAAAAGCTTCCAACTTTGCATTGTGGAATAGGAGGATCATCTCAATCTGAATTTTCACACTGGTTCTAAAAGCACTTCACTGGTTGCTGATTGATTTCCAGGTTGAATCCAATGTGCTGGTTGTTACCTTTAAAGTCATTCATGGCCTGAGACCTTCATCTCTAGTGGGCCATCTCTCCCAAAATGGTCCCATGAGATTGCTCTGCCCAGCTGATCAAGTGTTGCTAAAGTTTCCTCTAGCTGACAAATTAGATCTGCATCAGCTAGATATAGATCTTTTCAGGTGGTGAAGCCTAGATAGTGAAACAGACCACCTGAGATGTCAGAAAAACTTCCACCTGATTATTCTCCCAAGGCAATCGCAGACTCTTATTTCAGTGTATGTTTTGCTGATAGGTTATAGAGGAATCTGGGGCCAGAAGGCTTATAAGAATTCTGGGCTTGATCTAACATTAATATTTCAACTATGCTGTTATATTCTGTTTGCAGTTGGGTGTTTTTTATTATATTTTTATACATGGTAAGCCACCTTGAAAGAAAGGTGGGTTTAAAATGTCATAAATTAGTAAGTAAAGGTGCATGTTCATTGCTCAATAACTGCAGCGTCAGGTGATGACCCACATTTGAGAATCAGCCATAAGTCATAATATACAGCAGGATTTTCATCAGGATTTTCACCCACCTTCTGCATGATAAATTTCAGTACAGCTTGTTTGTACATTCATTTGAGAGTCATTGAATGTAGACACAAAGACCAATGTATGTGCATGCCTGAATGTGCCCAAAGTACAATGGCACCTTTTGATATGTGTTGATGGCAGTGTGGCATCCGCGAGCCAGAGCTGTGTAGTGATTAGAGCATCAAACTCGTTTCTCAGAGACCCAAGCTGGAATGCCCACTTTGCCATGGAAGCTTGCTAGGTGACCTTGGACCAGTCATACTGTCAGCCTAACCTTCCTCACAGGGTTGTTGTGAGGATAATATAGAGAAGAGGAGAATGACCTAAGTTGCTTTGCATTCCCATTGGGGAGAAAGGTGTGTATAAAATAGTTAACCACAACAATATCCTGCTGAGCAGCGACCAAGAGGAAGGGGCACCCACGACGTTGCCAGTGGTTCCTTCTTTGCATCAGTGAATGCCAGGCAGGGGGCAACTCAGGAACTGCTGTGCATTAAAGTGGCTTTTGAATCACCACTAGCACCCAGCATGGCTGGTTATATGGCTACCAGTCATTCGCTGGCCACCCATTTGCACATTTCCACCCAAGACATCAATTTATGCCACCAATAAGGTCATGGGTCCCCCCCTCCCTCAGTTACCCACTCAACAGTAGTGACCGCCTGGCTCCCTTCTGTCCCACCTCACCTCCCACCAAGAAGGGGCCATGCCTCAGTGGTGAAGCATCTGCTTTACATGCAGAAGGTCACAGGTCTCAGTCCCCAGCATCTCCAGCTAAAAGGATCAGGAGATAGATGATGCAAAAGACTTCTGTCTACCTGAGACCCTGGAGAACTACGGCCAGTCTGAGTAGACAATACCGACCTGGATAGACCAGTAACATGACTCAGCATAAGGCAACCTCATGCGTGTTCGTGGGCTTCCTGAAGGGGATTTGGGGATGGGGTTAGCCTGAAGGGTAAACAGATAATCTGGTGTAAAGAAGGTAAGAATTTATAGCTGGCAAGATACTAAGAGAGCAGGATTTTCCTTCCAGCAAACATATGGGCTGTTCATTACTCTGATTCCAAGCTCTCCCCCGCCCCCCCTTCCCGGTACATTCTGAATTTGGTACATTCTTCCTTTTGCTGCCCTTTTCATCGCTTCCCATCATGGACTATAGCAGCCTGCAGCTGCGGGGGGTGGGGGGGGTGATAAGTGCAATTTATTCC
Organism: Gekko japonicus; assembly: GCF_001447785.1. Taxonomy (NCBI): domain Eukaryota; kingdom Metazoa; phylum Chordata; class Lepidosauria; order Squamata; family Gekkonidae; genus Gekko; species Gekko japonicus. The sequence continues at coordinate 174,124 of NW_015169842.1, read as the reverse complement.
CATCTAGTGCAGATAGAATTTTAATAGCACTAATTCATGAATATATTTATACTCT
>NW_015169842.1:162572-174023 GCF_001447785.1 Gekko japonicus | reverse complement strand
GCTGTAATTATTTTCCCTCAGGACAAGTGGAGGAAAGGGGTAAATTGGAAGGGATAATGCCTTAGGAACGCAGTTCCAATAAGCAACTCATTTTTCAAAAAAAAATAAATAAATTAAAGGGGGGTGGGTGGGTATTGGCTCCAGGGTGGAGAGGGAAGGTTGTGCTCCCGCACAGGAGAGGAGGGAATTCCAAATCTGGGAACAGTATAGCAACTATCCACCAAAGTGAAAAATGAGCATCAGAGGCACAGGGAGGAGGCTGGGAAGAGGCGGCTGGCTTGCTGAGCACCATCTGGGCTGACTTTGTCTCGTCCTCTCCTTGCAGATACTTATTTTTATTTATTTACATATTTGCTTCATTTATATCCCTCCTTATGGGATATAATTTTTCTCCTCTCTTCCACTGTATCCTCACAATGACCCTGCAAGGTAGGTTCGACTGAGAGTGAGTGACTGGCCCAAGGTCACCCAGCAAGCTTCTGTGACAGAGCGGGGAATCAAACCTGGGTCTCCCAGATCCTACTCCAGCACTCTGCTACACCACACTGGGTCTTACTTACCAAGCCTGGGTGTGGCCATGGAGGTGCAAGGCTTTGGTCAAGAGTGAAAGGGCAAGAGCCAAAGGGCTCTCGGACCCTGGCGTTTAGTCTGTGGCTCACAGCCTAGGGCCTACGTTGATCAAATTAGCGAATGAGGACCACCCCCAGGCGTGTTTGTTTCCTTTGTCTTATTTAAATTATGTGGGTGGGAAAAGTGCCATCAAGTCATAGCTCACTTATGGCGACCCCATAGGGTTTTCGAGGCAAGAGACATTCAGAGGTGGTTTGCCATTGCCTGCCTCTGCGTTAGAACCCTGGTATTCCTTGGAGGTCTCCCATCCAAAGACTAGCCAGGACTGACTCTGCTTAGCTTCTGAGATCTGATGATATCAGGCTAGTCTGGGCTATTCAGGTCAAGGCAATTTAAATTGTATAGTTTTGGAAATTTCTGGAAACTGCTTCAGGCCTTTTTGGGGAGAAAAGAAACACAGAAATGCCCAAATGAATAAATAGTTAGATGCACATATGTTTTGGGTCCTAAAGTCCTAAAATACCCATTAAAAATGTCAGTATTCAAAAATCTGCCCACATTTCCAAGTTTGGCCAGTCAGATTTTGGAAAATGAAACTCCGAATCTGGAATTCTAATTTGTCCTTTTGAATGTTTTCACCGCAATCCATTTGAAATGTATTATTGGTGTGATGTGCCATCTTGAGATTTGTTTTGATTTTGGCAAGCATCAAAGGTGAAATGTCATACATGGTCCGCCGTCCAATACTAAACATTGTTGTATGTTGTATCTCTCAAATGGTGTCAGACGCTAAATGTTAGCTACCAAATACTGTTGTAATAAATACTAAGGACTGTACATTTGGAAAGTTCACTGATCAAAAGCTGAGCAAAGCAGCCAGTTCATTAACCTAGCTAATCCAAATGAAATTTCCTCTAAGTTTCAGATGTGAACCAGTTGGCCCAGCTCCAACCATTTCTTTTCTGGCACTGCCATTTTCCCCAGCGGTACCACTGCCTTTGACTTGCAGTTTCTATCTCATTGTACTGTTTTCAAGCTTTGCTTTCCCAGGGGCAGGAAGGGAAAAAAGGTGGGGCAGCAAGGGAAAACAGGGTTTCAGCAAATATATGCCTCACAGACATGCTGTCCAACCAAAACACAGTGTCGTCCCTGATGGGCAGTTCTGTGCACAGCATTTCCTTCAGTCACATTGCTGGTTTAGTGGCTGGGGCAGACGCTCACCATCTAAGACTTGCCTTTTTTACAGTTCTGAATATATATGTCTGAAAGCCCAAGAAATATCTGAATTTCCAAGAGATCTTTAAGTGAGTGGTGTTGGACATTCTTCCCCTACACCATCCTTTTGATTGTTCAAGCCACCTAATTTGGGAAGCATGGTCCTGATAGGGTGTCAGTACTCTTTATTTGAGCCAGAACTGCTGGTCCTCTAGGGATTAGTAACTCCAGTGAGACTTCATTTGCCCCTCTCCTTTCCCTTGTTTTACCCCAGTACATTTTTGTAGAAGACGTCTAGGGAGCTACAACTCTGAAATGACTAATGGGCTTGGCCTGCTATAACCTGGAATGGCTACCCATTCACCCTGACTGATGACTCTGGAGTGCGTAGAGATGGCTATATCCACTGGCCATCCTGGTGCTTATAACCTGCTGCTTTATCAAGGAGGGAGAATGAATGGAAGACAGCACTGAGGCCATACTAGGGCCACATACAGTCACAAGTTCAAGTAGGGAACTAAATTTGTAAGTTGTAAGAAGAAGTCCTTCCTCCTTTCCGCTTTCATAGAGACTTTGAATAAGCTACATTTTTAATTTCTCTCTTGCTGATGAAAAGTTTCTACATAACATGCCTTTAAATTCTTCAGCAACCCTGGTGATATGAGAGCGGGTGGCACAAATACAAATGCGTCGAGTTAATCTTTCTGCACGGATGGGGCCAATTTAATACTGCATTTGCCTGCCTGATGAATTCAAGATGTTTCAAGAAATGCATTTTGAAATCAGGAAAGTGATGAAACAATACATGTTTTGCAATGTTTTCTGTCTGTGATTAACATGCAGTTTATAAATGTTGGGGAAAAACAGCGGGCTCTTTTTAATTTTTAATGCTTTGGGGCATGCAAAATTACTAGTGCTGATATAATTACATATTCTAATGAAACAGACATTTTCACAGATTTGCAGTTAACGCTGTGGTTAGCATAAGTGTAAAATACTAAATCTCAGACGGGCTTTGAGTTAAAGAAGTGCTCTGATTTAAATCAGATATGGAACAGGCATATCTCTTCCACCAGTCATTTCGTTAGGAGATTCGCTATGAATAAGAACATTTCAGTGTTAACAGCTATTGACACTTAAACATAACTGCAGAGCTATCTTCTAGTTTCTCCGAACTTATATTCATGGAAATTTATTTTTTATTGCAGTCAATTGGCAACTTGATATAACAGGATCCATGAAATGAGTCATTCTACATGTCCCCTTTGTTTCTATAAATAAATAAATTATTTGCTCATGTGGCAATAAAATGACTCGCACTCACACTTGTAGGGACATGAGCTATCGGAGGGCCAAAGCCGGTGACTTGCAAGATGCACACTTGTTGTTGAGAACAGCAGTCCAATGTTTCCTTTCCATCCCCCCTCCCCATCAAGTAACATACATTACAAGATGACTTATGACCTGACATCATCACACTCAAGATGTAACCAACAATATGGATTGAAAGGGGAGTAATTCTGACTGTGATTATTTATTTATTTATTTAATTAATTAATTACATTTATATCCTGCCCTCCCCACGGCTTACAGTACACAGGCATAAAACAACACCATAGTTATGCAATCAAGGCACACTGTGCAATAAGAATACGGTTAAAACATTTTAAAAACAGTTAAATACAATGGGCAACTCCCAAGGATCCAGCGTGGCTAACACTCTCATTCCCTATTGCACATCCCATTAGGCAATACTATGGCCCCGATGTTCAACAGCCAATCAACCTAGCCCAGCAGTCCTGCTTCGCAGGCCCCAATTGATGGTGGTGGCGGCGGCTCCTATTCGAAAGCCTGGCAGAAGAGCTCCGTCTTGCAGGCCCTGCAGAACTGTAACAGGTCCCGCAGGGCCCTGATCTCCTCCGGCAGCTCATTCCACCAGATAGGAGCCACCACTGAAAAGGACCTGGCCCTTGTGGCAGCACGCCTGGCCTCTTTAGGACCCGGGGTCACGAGACGGTGTTGTGACCCTGACCAAAGTGCTCTTTGGGGCCTGTATGGGGCAAGGCGGTCCCTCAGGTATGCCGGACCCTGGCCAAGTGTCATGCACTTTCTTTTACTACACATCACAAAGAAAACATGAAGCACGGGTATGTCTCTCCTGTTGGCTTAGCATAGAACTCTAGTAGGGAAATTCTGACAATACCAACGCATGTGATTTTGTACTGTTTCCATGCTCTCCACCTTCCCGAGCAGTAGGGTTTATCAGGGGAAGCCTTTTATAGTTCCCCTGTGAGGAAGGGCAGCTAGAACATTATGGTACCTTGTATATGAACTTTACTTACACTGTACAGGTTGAGCAGGTAGGAAGCAAGCAATAACCCAGGAAATGAACAACTTCAGTCCCCACAATCTACAGCAGTATTTTTTAAAAAATCAAAATTTGTTCCCTGGCCAAATTCAGATTCATTATTTTTCTTCTCTTCTTGGAGCCCTCTCCCAGGCAAGTCACAAAGTAACAAGGGTGATCTGCAATCCTTGTTCAGGAATCCCAGTATGTGCTCAAGGACACCCTGGTACCTTTTGATGTTTTTTCTGGCTCTTATTTCTTTACTCTTGGATATAAAGTCCAAAGGATCTTGGATGGAACAGGGGGAAAAGCTGATCTTCGAATGGAACAGTCAGGTGTAACACAACCATGCCCCTTGAGGCTTGGCTTGGCCATAGACACTGTCAACTTCCTGAATCCTCTTATCCACACCAGAGAACCCAGTTGCGCATGACTGCTATAGCGCAACAATAATGTAATAACCAGCAGTCTGTGGATGCAGTCAATATGTTGCAAATAAGCACTTCAGAAAAATACCGTAAGCTTCCGGGGGGAAATGTCTAGAGCCTCCACAAACTGACCCTGATATGGCTGCTCCCAGTGCTCCCTAGCACTCAGCAAAGTCAGACACACAATGTGATCATTTAAAACCATGGCTTAATTTTTTTTTTCCTCAGGAACACTTAACGGCAAAGCCAGAGCCACTCAGCATGCGAGCTCCTGGGGACCACAGAGCATCCACGCTTGATGAAGAAAAGTGGAGCACGCCTTCTGCTCCGCCACTGCACAAATTAGCCGAGGATGTCTCTGCGCACAGCTGCCGTCACCGCACAGCTTCTACAGCCGAATCTTTGAGACAACCAATAAGGTAGCCGTCAACCTTTAACGACAAGGAAAAAGCCTCCAGCGAGCGGTTTACACCCTTATTGTTATGTAAACACAGTGTTTGGCTGAGACGCCAGCTCCTGGGAAATTCATTTGGAACGGAGCAGCTCAGGACCAGCCTCTATGTGAAAAAGGACAAGGAAAGGGTGGAAAAAACACCCAAATCTAAAACATTTGCCTTCTGCATGTACTCAGAAAGCAGCTGCGTCTTCCACATGGCACAAAGTCTATCATATCCGTACGACGGTGCCAAGAAATGCTTGAGTTCACTGACGTGTGATTGTGGTGGAGGGAAGAGATGTTTTCCGTGTCTGTAGCACGCTATGAAAATGGAAGCTCCCACTGACTCACTCGGATTTCAGCGGGATTAATCACAGCCAAATTCTTCTCCTGAAGCACCATTTTCTTATAAACGGCACATGTGCAAACGCCAGGATCCCACAGCTCATCATAAACGAAATGTTTTCATCAGTCACTAAGATTACCTCTCTTCTTCCCCTATCGTAAGATTAGTTGGTAATAAATGCAGACGTTTTGCCTCCTCTTTGCCTGCTACTGTGCCACTATTGCTGTGCTAAATTGTGAAACTGTAGTGCCTAGAAATGAATACTTTGGTACGTCATGAAGAGCATGGATAGTTCAGGGGATTGAGCTACATTTCTCAACATTTTGATACCAGGAGCATTATAGGGAGGGGGTTAGATTCCAGTGAAAGTTAGTCTTATCTATTACATTTGAGATATGCATTGTCACATGTCTCAGAGCCTCCGCCGTATGTCAGAGGTAACACAATCACCTGTCAGTCATGTGTTCTCCTGAATTCCTGTGCATAACCTGATTAGGACTAGGGCCATGGTACTTGTGGAGAAGATCTGCGGTGGCTCACGTGGTTAAGACGCTGAACTGTAGGCTGTGGAAGGTCGGTAGTTCAGCAGTTCGAGACCTGAGTGTGCCACATGATGGAGTGAGCTCCCATCTCTATTTCCAGCTCCTGCCAACCTAGCAGTTTGAAAGCAAGAAATTGCAAGTAGATAAACAGGTACCACTTCGGTGGGAAGGTAACAGCGTTCCGTGCGCCTTGGTGTTTAGTCATGCTGGCCACATGACCACGGAAACGTCTTCAGACAGCGCTGGCTCTTCGGCTTTGAAACTGAGATGAGCACTGCAACCCTAGAGTTGGATTTGACTGGCTTTCGAGCAAGGGAACCTTTACCTTTTTACTTGTGGAGAAGGGGGCTTCAGCCTTCCCCCATTCACCATTTTCTGAACCTGAAACAATCCCAGGGGGCACTATTGGTCCTGACGGAGAAACCCATGGGTATCTCGGGGAACACATGGATTTATCCAAAAAGTGGAATATGATTTCACAAACAGGGCTAACAGCATCTCTAATGGGTGATTTAAGGAGGTGGAAACAGATCAGAGGGGTTATATTCCATCACATTTGAAACAGGTCCCTGTATCTGTTCCAGTGTATGTATATGTGGCAGGGAACTGTAATTGTACAGAGTTTTGAAAAGTTACACCTCAAAAGCCAGTGGAAGGCCACAGGCAGGAACCCATTCATGACTTTGCATGAAGTATAAGAAGCCAGGTTAATCTTATGGATCCATTAATAGATTTCATAGCTTAATATGAAGAGCCACAGTCTCCTTAACATTTCATTTCTACTTGCTTGTAGTCATTTCCATTCCCAGATTTCTGTATTCTGAACATTAATGTTATGTTTATGTTGTGTTTTGTGTGCAACCTGCATATGCGATATACATTTTACTCTTTCCTTCATCAGGAAACTGCACTCAAGAACCATCATGGTGTAGGTGTCAGAGTGTCAGACTAAGATCTGGGTGATCATTCCTCACCTGCTGTGGCAGCTTGCTGGGCAGTTAATTGATAAGTATCATTGTGTGTAGTATAGCCAGGAGATCCTAAGACTGTCTGGCAGGCTGACGTTCTAGCTATTTTAGAGTTATTTATTCATTTAAATGTATGCCCTGCCCTACCCCCAAAATGGACTCATGGTGGCTCACAACATAAGAACAACAAGAATAAAAACAGTAAAACAATAAATAACAATAGCAGGTAAAAAGTCAGATCCCATGTTTTATAAAGTGATCATTCCAAAAGACTCCAGTGCCTAGATGATATCCAAAACAGTAAGGCACTGGGAAAAGGTCACGGACAGCACTGTGAATAGGACAGGGCCCCCCAGAATGTATTGCACACCCACCTCCTCAACCAAAGTTCTGGTGAAACAGCTTCATTTTACAGGCCCTGCGGAACTGAGGTAGGTCTCACAGGGCCCTGATCTCAAATGGGAGCATGTTCCACCAGGGCAGGGCGAGGGACCCACTTCTTCAGATACCCTGCTTAATTTCCAGGATCTGACAAGATCAGCCTATACTATACGATTCCACATACCCATGGTTATATTACACATTTATATAAACAATTCAGGGGACAAAATCAGGGCTGATCCTGAATCTGAAGAACTATCTGAAGAAGTGACTCATGGAAGCTCATATCCTGCCACATATTTTGTTAGTCTTTAAGGTGCTACTGGACTCTTACCCTTTTCTACTCAATCCTTGTTTTGTGCTCAGTAATGCTGGTTTCATTACCTCCACCCTGTCCAGGTGGCTCTGTGGCTGGGAGTGAATGTGGACAGCGCCAGGAAGCACTTACCCTTTTCTACTCAATCCTTGTTTTGCGCTCAGTAATGCTGCTTTCATTACCTTCACCCTGTCCAGGTGACTCTGTGGCTGGGAGTGAATGTGGACGGCGCCAGGAAGCCAGCCAGCATTAAGCCAGGAGGTCTGCATTTGTACATCACAGAAAACCAAAGTTAAGACTACATTTGGTCAATGAAACAGCTTCAGATGCTAGTTTTAGAACCTGATTGACTGAACCCTAACCAATCATAATTCAGGCAGTTACAATAGCCATAGTTCATTTCATGGTTTCATCTTACTTCAGGATGGAGCCGATGTGTAAAGAACCACTGTTTACCCTTTCTAGCAAGTGGAAGATCATGTGGACTCAACCACCCATTTTGGAGTGCAGCGCTAAACGGAGTTCCCATATTATACAAACATACATCTTATTCTTCTTTATTAACATTGGGGTTAAATTTACAAGTTTTTCTCATACCACTTTATGGCTTTGTGCCATTTCTGGTTAAATTTATCTTCTAAATTTCCCAGCCAAGAACATATTTAGTTTATCCATCTCTATTATCTCGAACAGTTTATCAGTTCTTCCTTTTTTGGTATATTGTCTGATTTCCAGTTTCTAGCAATACAGATTCTTGCCATTGTGTTTAAATATACAACAATACACGATTCATTATATTTAATGCTGTTGGGTAGGATATTTAACAAAAAAACCACCCATTTTAGAGTGCAGCGCTAAACGGAGTTTTACCCTTCAAAGCCCATTTCCTTCAATGGACGTAGAAGGTAGGATTGCACTGATAGGCAGTGAAATAACAATGTGTGGTAAGTGCTTTGGCCACTGTGAAGTGCCATGTCATGTTAGGTGTTATTAGCCATGACAGAGGGGAATGGGGAAACGTAGCAGATGGTAAGGAAAGGGACAGTGCAAGACCACTGTCCAGACTGGTTCTATAAAAGGTTATTCTCCATTTTAACAAGGGATGTACTTTTGCATGGGCGCGCACACACATAGGAAAATGGTCTGATGAAATGTTCAGTGTTCTCCCCCCCCTCCACCCCCAGCAATTGCCACAGGCCTCCAGGGAAACTGCTTTCACACTCGAAAGGCCATGGCTGAGAACTGCTCACTGAGGCAATCCCTCTTGATTCCCACCAGCACTCCCATCCAGTTAAATGAACAAATGTTCTTAAGTGAATGTTTGCAAAATCATGGCTGGAATGAGTTTGCCTTTTAAATTTCTGTGTTTAAGTCCTTTCTCTCAGGGCTGGGGGGGCTGGGGGGGGGAAGCAAAGCTTTCATCAGAGGCTAGCAAACACAAGCCACATGTTTTCCCATCAATCCACGGCATTTGTTTCAGCAGAAAAGATTAACTGTCAACTAGAAGCCTGAAGCCAAAGGACTGAATGGTTTATTCAAATCAATACATGAAATGCAGCCGGCCTCCACGGAAGCTTCCAGACTCTCTGTGTCCCCCCTCCAAGAGATTCCCAGGCCACCATGGCAGAAGAAGCCAAAACCGGCAATGTTCTTTATCTATGCAATTCCATGTAAGATACCACCTGCCATGGGTTGTGGACTACTCTACACCTAAGAAACAAATAGCCCCTTGGTTCCCTAGATCTCCTTCCCCAATTCTCAAAACCTCCTTTCCCTGTTTACTTACTGCCAATAACTCACATCACAACCCCTCCCTCCTACGGTCTTTTGGGGCCAGACTTGCTTAGTACTTGGCCCGCCCTTCTTTCATTCCCTGCCTTCACTGCCTGCTGTTCTACAAGCTCCAGCTTGCTGAGGAATGGCGAGTGGGGGTGGTGCAGCACCCTAAAATATTGGCCAGGTGCTCCTGCCCACCCAGATGCCCAGGACCCTGTTGATAGGGCCAGCCTCAGGTCAGGTGGGCTCCAGCTTCCCACGTTTGCTGCCAGCCCGTCCCCTCCGGCAGGTCTGCCATGGACACCCTCTCTTTTCCCACTCCTCACGGCACTGCAAACAGGCCCCCGGGTGAGTCAGGGTCCCGGCTTTCCAACATACTGCTCATTCTGTCTGAATGTATCTGAACCATGCAAGCAAAACTTGTGTTATCAGGCCAAAGACATGACAAGACATGTATGGTGGCCATCCAAGGGTTTAATCAGCCAGTTTGGTATACTGGTTAAGTGCGCGGACTCTCTCATGCTTGAAACGATATCTATATATAACTCAAATGACCAGAATGAATGCGAAATATATAATCCCTTAGGAAAATGGTTCCCCATGACAGAAAAAATAACTTGATAACTTTAATTGGGAAAGCATCAATAAAGCTAGATCTAAAATAATGATTTACAGTTGACAAGTTATAAGTTTATCACTCTGTATTCTGTATTTCGAAAGAATGTAAGTTGTTATGAGATAGAAACCTTATAGTATTCTTTTTTCCCCCTTCTCTAAGTGAAGCAACCTATATTTGTGCATTATAATGTTGAATTCTGTATTCCTTTTGAAAAAGAATAAAAATTGTTTTTTTGGGGGGGAAGTGGCTGATTAAGACAGTAATGGGAAATTCCTCCCTGCCCCCCGACCAACGGCCCAAAGAGGGAGCTCAGGGAAGCGTATGCTATTGTCACCTGGCCCAGAACCTTGCAGAAGAAGGGGGAAACAGGGTCCATTCTCATTGTCATTTTAACAGAGCACAATGGTCTTCTGAGAGGAGGAATAGGGCCCTACTCACTGGAAGTACTGAAGAATGGTGACAGGAGAGGCGGCAGCGGGGACTTTCACTGGTCCACAGACAAGGTGTTTCTACGGAAGAAAGCAGACAGGGGGTCATCTCCTCCTCCTCCTCCTCCTCCTTCTTTGTTTTGAACCAGAGACATGAGGATGAACAAGGTTGCTGCCCTGACCTGGACAGCCCAGGCCAGCCTGATCTCATCAGGTCTCAGAAGCTGAGCAGGGTCAGTCCTGTTCAGTGATTGGATGGGAGACCACCCAGGAAGTGCAGGGTTGCTGCACAGAGGCAGGCAGTGGCAAACCTCCTCTGAACGTCTCTCGCCTTGGAAACCCAACGGGGTCGCTATAAGTTGGCTGTGACTTGATGACACACAAGTTTGCCATCTGTCAGTGGGGAAGCAAAGGGAGATTCAACTACGTGGCCTTTAAACACAAACCTCTCAACCTTGGTATGGAATCCATAGTCTGCGTATATTCACAGGGGGATATTTTGAGGGAAATGGTGGGGGAGAGTCAAGCTTTCAACTGAACTAGATTTTGCCTGTCATGAAAATAGAGAAATGGAAGGATGAATCGAGAAGGGAATGCAATAAAATACATGGAGAATGAGGAACATAATAGAAAACTGACAAATCACACAAATCAGGGAATGAATGCAGCTGGGGGAATGGAAAAAAAAATCATTCCGTTTCTAGTGGAAGGAGGCACATTAAGGTAAATGTGTCCACCCACAGCTCATCTAAGCACAGCCCACCCATGGATGTGTGTGTTATGTCCTCAAGAGAGAGAAAGAAGGAGCACAAACGAAGAGGAGCTGTTGCAGATTGAGAAGGAAGGAACTGAAGTGGGGTGTGAGAGGAGGGCACATGGAAAGGGGCAGAACAGGAGTTCTGAGGCTCAGTCAGGAGGGAAGAAATGTGGTGTTGAGTCCAGGAGCCAGAGGGGTAACAGGTTGTTGGCAGAAAAAAAGGAGATGGGGAGTCACTGCAGTGAGGCTCTGAGTGGGAAGAGGAAGATGAGAGAGAGAGAGAGAGAGAGAGAGAGAGAGAGAGAGTGAGCGAGAGCGTTGC
>NW_015169842.1:141000-162560 GCF_001447785.1 Gekko japonicus | reverse complement strand
GAGAGAGAGAGAGAGAGAGAGATGTTCAGGAAAGTGGGAGAACTGGGCCAAGAGCAAAAAGGGTGGATGAGAAAAAGGGCAAGGGAGAAAGAAAGAGAGAGAAGGAGAGGGGTGTGTTTGTTACCTGTTCCAAAGGATGAGTGTATTCAAGGGATGTGGAGGAAAAGTCCTGAAGTTCTCGTGGTAGAGGAGCAGTTTGGATAGGGTCTGGACCTGCTGAACTTTATCTCATGAACCAGTAAAGGGGAAACAGACTAGAAGAAAACTGAGCTAACTGAGCTGACTGAACACAACAGTGGTTCTTGTGGCCCTTTCTTACAGACCCAGGAAAATGCTGATCGGCACTTTGGGGTCAGGAAGCAATTTTTATCCAGGCCAGTTTGGCAGGAGATCCTGGAGGGTTTTTTGTCATCTTCTGGGCATGGAAAAGCGGTCACTGGGGGTGTGGGGGAGAGGTATTTGTGAATGTCTTGCATTGTGCAGGAGGTTGGACTTGATGACCCTGGAGGTCCCTTCCAACTCTGTGATCCTATTATTCCTTTCAGACTTAAAATTCACATCCTTTCCTGGTAGTGACAGGAACCAGATTTTCCAAGGTACTTGAGTTACTCCAAAAAGGCTGCTAATGGGACAGGTTTGCTTGTTGGACTTGATCAGCTTAAATCAGCAGGTCTGTATTGTAAGGGGGTGTCCTGGAGGGAATGAAAGGCAAGGTGATTATGCTGCCGACACCCGTCCTTCATTTCAGCTTGGTGTGGGGAGATGCCACAGGGTCACAAGACAAGACCCTGATTTAGTGGTTTGACCATTTGTCATGGAGACCCAGCTGCCACATTGTGAAAGGACGTTTCATTTCACTTGATCCCCCCCCTCCACTATGATTCTCTAGTGTGATCCAAGATGGAGTCTCCCAATGCTTCTGGCTGAGCATAAAGGGAAGGGTAGCTATGAGTTCCATGTTTCCATGTAGGGGTTCAGCAATAACACATGAATCCAGCAGGCCACAAACAACAAATAGGGTGGCTGCATTCATTTCACTTGATCATAAACTGAGATTGCGGCTGTAAATATCATTAGCTGCAGAATGAAAATGCCATTATTTAATACAATCCTTTCTTGCAAGCATTTTTTTTAAAAAAAACCCAAATCTTTATAGCACTGAAAGGCAAAAATAAAAATACGGCAAAATGTAAAGGCATTTGAATAATGTGTTATGGTCTGAAGACAGATGATTAATGATTAAGATTCATGTTAAAATATTGCATTTCTATCCATATTGATTTTCCTTCTTTCCAGCCTTTGTGGAAATATAAAGGTTTTTTTCCTCTCCTGCAGAAGCAATTTATATATCTGCCCAATAGCTTATCAATTCACTTTTGCATATCAAGAAAAAATACTTCTCATCCAGATGATTTCTTCAGCATCTGTACTTAATTTCTTTTTTTAAATGTCAGCGTGTGACCCTGCAGTACTATAAGAGAGACCAATTTTCCAGTTAACATTCTCTGCAAAGCAAAGTACAACTAGTACTACAAACAAATGCAAATTTTTCTCAGCTCTTCCTGTAGGAAATGCCTGCATTTGAACAATGTATTATGGTATGCAGCTGATATGCAGCAAGCTAGCTCACGCTGGTGGGAGAATCAGTGAATATAAAATCATGTTTATAAACATAAGTGTTATTTTTTTAATTGGTCAGATGCTAGTAAGGTAACATGTTTTTGTTAATGTGTTTGATTCAACGTGCTAGCAATTGTTACTTCCCACTTTCCTGTGCTGCACTTACTCCGATGAAAATATGGCAGTGTTCAAGTCTTAAGATAAGTAATTTGCACATCTGAGAGCAGATCATAAGCCAGGAAGCCACAGTCCAAATTTCTGGAATGCTTTGATTGATGATTCATTTTCTGTGGCATTTTCTCTGTTCACTGTTGTTTTGATTCATTAGGAAAAAAATATTCATTCATATTAGGGAAACATGACAGAGAATAACTGGTTTTTGTTTTTTTAAGCTGAAGATCTGGAAATGGCATGTCAGCTTAAGAGACATTGTGCAAAAATTCATGTTCTACAAAATAATTGCCGGTATGTTGTAATGCTATCTAAAGATCAAAGCATTAGCATTAGCTAGTTCAGGTGTCGTATCTAACAGGAAGCACGGCAATTGACATAGCATTCCATTAAAGGCACATTTTTAATGCGTGTTTCGGAGCTGCCAGCTTTCATCCTGTATCCTGGGGCACTTTTTAACAATTCTTCTGAGCTGAAGTGCAAACAGGCTGCTTTAAAATTCAAGAGGAAGGCCCTGATTCAGCACAGCACTCAAAGACTGACTTACATGAAAATCCTGCTAACATTCCATAGGATTTATAAGCCTGTCTTTAAATCACACTGAATGGAACAGAGGAGGAATGACAGATTTGATTTAATTATTGACTCTAAGGCTTATGATGGGGAATACTCAAAAATCTGTGGGAAGCATCTATCTGAATAATGGCTGTCCATAGACATGGATTAATCAACTTGTTTCTTAAATGCATGGGGTCATACATATGGAGGCAATCCTTCAAGTACTGGATGCAAACCCTTAAAGGCCTTACAATATCATCTGTTTTGGTGTGCCCAGTCTTTCATATTGGAATTTGATTTGATTTTGAGATGCTCCTAGAAGCTGACGGTTCACCTTGGGTGTATATGCTTTACCCCATGTTTCTTATGATTGTTCCCCATCACCACCCTGTTTCTGAGATTTGCCTATTGATAAACATGGGGCAGTTACATGCTTACTCTTACATTCAAACATTTGTTAATATTTTTGCAACAGTGTTAAAGGAAATGAGGCAACCGGCTGCCTTACTGCTGCAGAAAGAAGAATGAATAGAGCAATAATGGTTATTATTGTACCAACTGAAGGTTCAAAAATCCACAAAAGACAGCCAATGAGGTGCAGGAGGAGAAAAATACTGAAAGAAATAGAGTGCAGCAGCCTCCCCTGGCCCGAACCCTGTGCCCCATTTTTTAGACCACTACCCGCCTTGAGGTTCCTGGGGAAGGAGGGGGAAAGCTCATTCATATACCCACCCACACCTGCCTCTATTTCCTCTGTGAGTGGCTTGCTTGTCTTTGGAACAGAGATGCTTTCCACTTTCTGCCTAGAATTTGGGGTGGGGGCTCCCTTGAGTAAGGAATGAAATCTCTAATGTTTGCATTCCCATTTGGGCAGAGGGGAGGAGTTGTACCGTACCGCACAGCTTAGCTAAATGCAGAGCTTTCCTCCGACTCAAGGAGTCTCCCACCAGAGTAAGAGCCTTTTCCACTGGGGGAAAGCCTTGGCTGATGGAGACAGGCTCTTTGTATGGGAGGAAGACATTGCAGTGAGCAGAGTGCCGGGATCCAGCCCATGGAAGTGACAATCCAATAGACGAATATCATCTGTTTTGGTGTGCCCAGTCTTTCATATTGGAATTTGATTTGATTTTGAGATGCTCCTAGAAGCTGACGGTTCACCTTGGGTGTATATGCTTTACCCCATGTTTCTTATGATTGTTCCCCATCACCACCCTGTTTCTGAGATTTGCCTATTGATAAACATGGGGCAGTTACATGCTTACTCTTACATTCAAACATTTGTTAATATTTTTGCAACAGTGTTAAAGGAAATGAGGCAACCGGCTGCCTTACTGCTGCAGAAAGAAGAATGAATAGAGCAATAATGGTTATTATTGTACCAACTGAAGGTTCAAAAATCCACAAAAGACAGCCAATGAGGTGCAGGAGGAGAAAAATACTGAAAGAAATAGAGTGCAGCAGCCTCCCCTGGCCCGAACCCTGTGCCCCATTTTTTAGACCACTACCCGCCTTGAGGTTCCTGGGGAAGGAGGGGGAAAGCTCATTCATATACCCACCCACACCTGCCTCTATTTCCTCTGTGAGTGGCTTGCTTGTCTTTGGAACAGAGATGCTTTCCACTTTCTGCCTAGAATTTGGGGTGGGGGCTCCCTTGAGTAAGGAATGAAATCTCTAATGTTCGCATTCCCATTTGGGCAGAGGGGAGGAGTTCTACCGTACCGCACAGCTTAGCTAAATGCAGAGCTTTCCTCCGACTCAAGGAGTCTCCCACCAGAGTAAGAGCCTTTTCCACGGGAGGAAAAGCCTTGGCTGATGGAGACAGGCTCCTTGCATGGGAGGAAGACATTGCAGTGAGCAGAGCAGAGTGCCGGGATCCAGCCCATGGGCGTGACAACCCAATAGACTTCCTCATATGACTAGCTTTCATTCCAGGGTCAGAGAGCCTCCCTCAAGTTTGTAAAACCACCTTGTGTAAATCCTTTGTTCCAGTAAAGAATTCCTTCCCCTCCCAGTCCTGTGTGGTCTGGGGAGGAGAGAGAACCTTTACAAGCAGTGCCAATTAAACATGGACAAAGGGAGTCCCAATGAAGGGAGCGATGACTCTTGAATGCTCATATCCCAAAAATCTCATTGGCCTCTAAGGTTCTGCTGGACTTGAACCCAGCTGTTCTACCGCAGAACAATATGGCTGCCTTCTGAAATTGTCTTCATAGAAGGCATCACATTCCGCCATGTGAAGAGGGAATCCATCAACCTCTGATGAAGAGAGCTCTGACTCTCAAAAACTCATGGCCTGAACGTCTTTTTAGTCCCTAAGATGCTATTGGACTCAAATCTAGTTGTTCTATGGCAGACCAGCATGGCTTCCCTCTGAAAATATCTTCATGGAAGGCACCACATTCAGCCACATGGAGTGGAAATCTGTCAGCTTCTGACAAAGGGACTCTCTCAAAAGCTCATACTCTGAGAATCTTGTTGGTCTCTAAGGTGCTATTGGACTCAAATCTAGGTGAAACATGGAGTTTGTGCCTCTGCTTGATCGTGGCAGAGGATGCCTTGGGATTTTTCATATGGCCTTGCTGGAACTGTTTCCTGTAAGCTGCTTTTTAAAATGATATTTTTTATTACAGACCTCTATCAAGGCCAGGCAGTTTGCAACCCAGTTAATATAGCTGCTGTTTAAACCTTGTGGCCTTTTGTTTAAAGAACATCCCATTTTAGTAAACCAGCAATGACTTCTTTCACCACTTTCTCCCTTGTTTCTCCTACATGAATTGGTCTTGATCTTAGCGCTGTTAATGCAGGTTATTGACTCTGTCAACAGAAAGTACAAATACGGTACACTAAACCAAAAGACTTCCTGTATCTTTAATACTCCAGCAGCAGTGGGAATTTCAACTGGTACAGGCTTCTTTCAGCCCTGAAAAACTGCATGCACCAAAATTTCTATACTGTAACTATTTCTTTACAAAATGTATGGGCTGCCTCTCCAGAGATCTGTTCAAGGTGGCTTAAAACTAAGACCATCAAACAAAGCCAGTAAAACACAACCGTGAAAAACACATGAACACATGAATCTGCCTTACACTGAATCAGACTGGCAGGGGTTCTCCAAGGTCTCAGGCAGAGGTCTTTCACATCTCCTATCTCCAGATTCTTTATCTGGAGATGCCAGGGATTGAACCTGGGACCTTCTGCATGCCATGCAGATGCTCTGTTGAGCCACAGCGCCACCCCAGGCTGAAGCCATTAAAACAAGTTGAATCCATTAAAACAAGTCCATGTATGACAGCATAATATTCACACTGAGCAGCCTAAAATGATGTAGCAAAAATGATCCTCAGGCCAGAAGTAGACCATTGGAGAGACAAAAGCCCTTAGTTAAAAGCCTGGGTATTAAAAAGGAAAGTTTTAGTCTAGTGCCTTGGAGAAAGTGAAGTAGGCACCAGGTGAGCCTCTTCGGGGAGGGTATTCCAAACATAAGGTTCTACCATTGAGAAGTCCCTTATTTTTCTGGTTCCCCTCCACCTCACGTCTACAGGTGGGAGCACTGGTGGGCTATTGAAGACACCATCCCCTGTTCCCCTTTGAACCTGGTCCAGTGTTCCCTCTAAGCTCCACAGTGTTGTGAGCAGAAATTCTACCTCGTGAGCAAAAAAAGCTAGTAGCATTAAAGTTGTGAGTGAGTCTACATTTGACTATTGTGTAAATTAGTTTTTTTAGAAAATTACTTCCATAACCTTGTAAAAACCTCTCAATACATTCTTTTAAATTATATTTAAAGAATAATTTAAACATTATAAGAGAAAACAGAATCAAGTCAAATCCTGAGCCCGTTCGTGGGAAGGGTGGGCTATAAATATATTATAATAAAATAAATAAAAAATAAAAATAAATCTCACCCACCCCTTTCCACTATATTGGTAGACAAGGCCTCTGGAGAACAGGTCTACTCGCCCTGCTCCACTATTGGTAGACCTGACTTCAGACACTCATCCTGTGCTGAGCCTTAGAAAATATACCAGCATTGTGGGGGACAGGACTCTTGTAGTCTACTTTGTATTTTTGTAATGAAATATAACAACCAGCATTACAGATCAAGTATAACAGAGGAGGAATAGTAGAAAAGAGCAAGAGTCCAGTAGCACCTTAAAGACTAACAAAATATGTGGCAGGGTATGAGCTTTCATAAGTCACTATTCACTTCTTCAGGAAAAAATCACTTTCAAAACCCTGCCTAACCTAAAAAAACAGGAAGTTGCTTAAATGTTATCAACCTGCCCAAACTACTTATTTATATCCCACTTTTCCCTGTGACTCAAAGCGGCTTACAAATCATACTGAAAAGCGCAATGGGTGTGTGCAAAAAAACCCCCTTTTCCCTGGCTCTATTGTAGCCTGTGGGGACCATTATAGTCAATGGGCCCCATAGGCTATAATGGAGAATTGATCTGTGGGTGTCTGGGGCTCTGGGAAGGCTGTTTTTGAGGTAGAGGCATCAAATTTGCAGCGTAGCTGCTGTTCCCTTTCCTCAACCCCCCATCCCCAAGTTTCAAAAATATTGGACCAGGGAGTCCAATTCTATGCCCCTCCCCAAAAAGGTGCCCCCATCCTCCATTGTTTCCAATGAGCTGAAGCAGTATCTGTGGGCTGAGGCAGAAATTCCCTGAGCTGCCCGTTAAAATGTTGCGCACCAGCACCCAATAGCACAGCTTAGAGGGGACTTTGCTGGTCACCCTACCCGTTGCATTTCCCCATTTAAAGACAAATGGGAGACATAACTAACAAGAAATACGGCTAACAGTAGAACACATGTTATGATGAGGGGCAACACAGTACAATTTTTCAGCAGAATCATAAGAGTACTTCTTTTTAAGGAAAGGGAAAGTGAAGTGATTAGTGAGATGAGAGGTTATTGACATATCAAAAGCGATGGTATTTATCTAGGGTGTTGAATCAGGGACAATTTCAGTTACTTCAGACAATCAGTACTTAAACCGTCAGGGCAGTATATTTGCCTTTGGAGAGCAAAAGAAGCATGAAGGGAAACTTTAGGATTCACATTCAAAATAATTGGCAAGCTGTGCAATTTTGGAGCTGGGGATGTCACCGTGAATCAGACCTCATTGTAGTAATGCTGCTGAAAATTACTGAGCTATTTAACAAATCTGAATCCTCGGTAGATTTTTGCAAATTATTTGTTTCTTTTATGCAGTTGCCAGGAACTTGATCCCCAATTTGCAGGAAGAGGAAAATAGTTCCTGTGGACCTACCGTTTCTTTCCACCATGCAGGGTAGGGCAGAAAGAGGGAGCAGATAATGAATAGACAAGGAACAACACCGGATGTGTGAGCTGAGCTGAGCCAGAATAAAGAAGGAGGTAGGCAAGAACTTGTTTCTTTCATGGAGATAAACACGTGACATCAGTTCCAATACAGTTGTCTACTTCCTAATGAGCTCCAGTATTCACCTGACATTATCATGATTCAAATTTCTCCCTGGATTTTTTGAGGTCCAAATTGCCAGGTTATTTATAGAGGAGAACCAGTGCATTAGGAATGCCCTCCATTATTTCATTTTTGTTTGTTTGTTTCTGAATGTTGTACCCAGCAAATATGTGAAGTTGCCTCCACAGTTGAACTCAGCCTCACTCTCATGTGCATCGACTGCCAAAGCTTGAATTCTCATTGTGATTAGCGGTCTTCAACCCTTTCTCTCACTGGCTAAAGGACAAACCGGCCAGCCAAATTTAACAGACTAGTTTTCAGTCCAATGGAGGTTTAAATAACATTAAAGGTAAAGGTTCCCTTGCTCGAAAGCCAGTCGAATCCGACTCTAGGGTTGCGGTGCTCATCTCCGTTTCAAAGCCAAAGAGCCAGCGCTGTCCGAAGACGTTTCCGTGGTCATGTGGCCGGCATGACTAAACACCAAGGCGCATGGAATGCTGTTACCTTCCCATTGAAGTGGTACCTATTTATCTACTTGCAATTTCTTGCTTTCGAACTGCTAGGTTGGCAGGAGCTGGAACTAGAGACGGGAGCTCACCCCGTCATGCGGCAACTCGGGTCTTGAACTGCTGAACTACTAACCTTCCACAGCCTGCAGTTCTCCATCTTAACCACTTGAGCCACCGCAGCTCCCTTTAAATAACATTACCTATTTTTTAATTGTAGCTTTTCCTGAGTCCTTTGGAGTGTAAGCATGTGGTTGGGGGCCACAGTTTGCCAAGATAGCTTGGCTTTCTAGTTTTGGCTGGTCTATTCCCTGTGAGAGAACATGCAGATTGACCACAGTTTGAAAAGCGCTTCAACAGAGGACTGTAACTTGCTGAGGGAGTTCAGCTTAACATCCTAGCCAGATCCTGGAGTCTGCAATGCATACCTCAGATCTGAGGCAAGTATGTCTGAGCTACAAAATTCATGTTCCAAATCATGTAATTATAAAACTTTGGTGGCATCCTGGGCCACATATCTATAATTCAAGGCCATTGGGTGGTAGTTCTATGTAGCAAGCTAGCTGAGTGAAGCAGATCCCAGAGGGTTCCCCTAAAATAGCCCCTGCTTGTGGGTGGAACTTGACATAGCACGGCTGGGACTGATTCCATCACACAGTTTCAGGTGGGCAACTTGTGTTAGTCTGTAGCAACAGAACAAAATGTGAGTCTACTAGGACCTCAGAAACCAACATTTCCCATCAGTGGTTATTAGCCACAAGGTATAGATAGGGACTCTGGGGCAAGTGATGCTCTGTCATCTTGGTGCTTGGGGGGGGGTCAACAGTGGGATGGCTTCTAATGCCCTGGCCCCACTGGTGGACCTCCTGATGGCACTGGTATTTCTGGCCACTGTGTGATACAGAGTGTTGGACTGGATGGGCCTTTGGCCTGATCCAACATTGGCATCTCTTATGTTCTTATGTTCACAGTTAAAAGGTTTCACAAGTCAAAGCTCACTTATATATCTGACAAAGTGACTTCTGACTCACAGAAGCTTATACCTGGAAAATTGTATTGGTCCAGGAGTTACTGAACTCAAATCAACCATTCCTGTGCTTAAATTTTGTAGGGGCTGTTTGCTACAAAGGATTTGACACACAGAAAGACAATGTACACTAGCTTTACAGGAAACAACTACATTGCAGATCCACATATGAGAATCAGGCTTTGGGCTTGAAGGCAGAAGAATAATCGGAGAAGGCCCGACGAAGCCAGGACTACAGAAATGGTCCTTCTCCTTTTCCCCCCATAAGCAGATGGGGTGAATAAAGCTGCAGGCTGGCAAATAATTCAGTCCCATCACTAAACCCAGGGGCTGTTCTAAACCTTCTGTTTCTGGTGGCGGTTTATGGGTTAGCAAATAGGAGAACTTTTTCACTTAACAATTACCTTGTGATGCTCATTACCAAAGAATATTGTGAAGGGAAAAGGTGCATCTAGGTTTAGAATAAGATTCGCTGTAAAACCTTCCTATGCTTGTGGATTAAATATGCATCAGCTGAATTCAAAGTGCAAAAAGATACCAACATTCCTGCAAAAATAGATTCTGGGAGAGTTGGCAGCTTTGTGAGTCTCTGCGGATACACATTATACTTGAATACTCACAGATTGTTCCAAACAGAAATTGAAAAATAATGACCAAACATTTCTCAGTTTGCGAGGTAGGGATTGTACTGCTACAGTGTGGTCACCATCCTTAGCTGGAATATTACATACCACCCAAGATGCTGAAATCAATAACTGATTGCCATACAAAGCAACTGTGCTTCAGTTTCTGGTTAATTGCAGGTGCAGAGGATCTGTAGCCATGATTTATTGATTTGATGATTAATGTTGGATTGGAACACTTGAGTTGCTTGCTAAACCTCATTCACAATTTTAGAGTTAGTCTGGTCATGTTTCAGTTGTGATTGCACATAGTCCTTTATTTGGTTGTTCATTGGCCCACATTTGGAACACAATCCTCAACAAGTCCATTGAAGTCAATTGAAGTCCATTGAAGTCAATCAGTTTAGACAGGGCTATTTTGGAGCAGGAACGCGCAGGAACAGAGTTCCGGCTGGCTTCAGAGTTGCCCATGCCCACTACAGCCAAAACCTCTGTGTGTGTGGCTACAGGGGGAAGGCCTGGAGAGTGACCCCCCCCGGGGACTCTGAGGCAGGTGAGCCAGGGGCCCCCTGGAAGGATCGGGGAGGCATTTAAATGCCTCCCGGTGTCTTCCCCAGCCTGTCTAAAGGCTGGCTTGTCTAAAGGCTGGCTTGGCTGGCTTGGCTGGGTACCCTGCAGCCTCGGGGCACCCAGACAAGCCAAGGGAAGGCTGCCTTCCCTTCCCTTCAAGGGGTGGCTTGCCCGGGCTCCCTGCAGCCATGGGGCACCCAGGCAAGCCAAGGGAAGGCACAGGGTGTGGCCTAACATGCTAATGAGCTGTACTGTTAGGGGTGTGGCCTAATATGCTAATGAGTTCCTGGCCTGTTTAGAAGGGTATAATGTCATGCCTGCCCCTGCTGATGACCCTGATGAGGCACCTGCCAGCCAGGAGCATGTGGAATTACAGGCTCCTGAGGACAGTACTGCAGCAGAGACTTATAGGCAAAGACTGGCTCCTGTAGCAGAAAGCTCCCTAAGTGGTGAGGAGGATAGAGCCTCCCAGGAAACACCTGCACAGGATCAGGCTCTGCTGCATCACAGTGATTCATCATCAGACTCACCGCCACCTGTGACCAGGCTCTGGAATCTACGGAGACAGCAGCTGAGAGAACGACGACAGAATGCACGCATGCATACAAGACGATCTCTCAGCCCTGAGTATTGACTGGAGCTTGACCTCGCTCCCTGCCAGCTAATGAGGTAATTAGCCAGCACTGTATATCTTCAAGCCTGTTGCTGGAGGTAACTTGTGCTGGCAAACGTCGTTTGACAGGACCTGACTCCGTGTATCTCTGCTCCAGACTTTGTGGAACTCTTGTTGGCTTGATCCTCGGCTTTTGATCCTCGGCTTCGTTGACCCTGCTTTCATCTC
The DNA here is from genome assembly GCF_001447785.1 of Gekko japonicus. Classification (NCBI taxonomy): domain Eukaryota; kingdom Metazoa; phylum Chordata; class Lepidosauria; order Squamata; family Gekkonidae; genus Gekko; species Gekko japonicus. The sequence goes on along the minus strand of NW_015169842.1, from coordinate 151,197 downwards.
TGACTCCTCTGGCATCGGTGTGATCTATGGACATTGAACTCTGGTATGTCTGACCCTGGCTGTGGACTCTGATTTAAACCTGTTTGAACCGTGCTGCTTGTCTTACTTGGCTTGACCTCGGACTGCTCCTGGACTTTGCTTGCTTGCATCACGCCCCCTGGCCCTGCTGTGACATATAACTCTGTTGGTACTAGAGATGGCTGGTGCAGCAGCATGAACTGTCAGATGAGAGTGTTCAATCTATTCATTTTATTTATTTATTGGATTGGATTTATATCCCGCCCTCCCCGCATAGCAGGCTCAGGGCGGGTTCCATCAAACACAATAACCAATATACAATATACAAAGATTTTAAAACAATTTAAACCCCCAATAAAATACAACAACATTCCTCTGATACAAATCATAGTTAAAGCCTCACAGATGCAACCTATTTTGAGTTTGGGTCCTTAAATGATAATACAGATCTGACCCGCTGAGGGGAGGCCCAGTAGAGGGAGGGGAGGGATGCTACATCTCAACCACAATGTGTTAATAATCTCTCTAGAGATGTTCAAAGGTATTCACAGGTAGGACTCACTTGTAATCAGACTTCTTTTATGTACATTTATTCTGTAGGCAGGTAAATTACAAGGTACTTAAACATAAATAAATGTTAACTGGGAACATCATCTGCTTGAATTATCTTTTCTTTCATTATGGGGAACAAAGCCATTAGTATTATGCAATTGAGCATAGTGGTGTCCTAAGGTTTTGTTTTTTTTAAATGCAATGTTAAAAATCTTAAACATAGATAGAAAAATGGTTTGTTCTGCGTTTTGCTGGTAAAATCAGCTGCTTCAAAGATTTCTGTTAACTTTGTAAATAGTGTCATAGACCAAATGATACATAAGGGCTGTGGTCACACAAGTAGTTTGCATTGATAGCTTTTCAGTCCCTTTGTGGATTTAAAGAGCACAATCAAAAAGCAACATCTGCCTTCCATGCCCCAGTTGTTGCCACCCTGTTCTGCTCCACTTTGGAAGCAGAGTAATCAGGCACTGGGGAATGTCCGGTGTTTATGGATATCCATGCTTTCACCCTGCATTTCCAGATGTCTGAATTCACCCGGTGGAAGCTCAACCTGGTTGGGAAGTCTGATTGCTCTGTTCTGTTTTCACTCCTTGGGTTTTTTAGTCAATTAGCAATGTGCGCATAACCGCATCTTTGTGCACAACAGCAAGTTTTCAGCTGTCCTCTGAGGTGAAAAGGGGAGGGGAGGAAAGGGCAGGCTGAGAAGCCTCCTTTGTCTTTTTTCATGCCGGTTCCTCTGTCTACAGTTTGCAGCACACAGGGTGGAAAAGGGGTTAATTAAAAAGATGAGTTTTTTCAGTGGAGGAAGCCGCCTCCTCCAGCTGCCAAAATGGAGTGGTGCTTCGAATAACCAGTTATGTACATATGCAGAAGATAAATTTTAAAAAAGAAGCCACCCAACCACCCAGACCATGGTTGCCCCCCAGCAATAATTTGAATGGTTGCCCATGGGGTGAGCATGCAGTGAGGCCATTTCAGGGTGTGCTGTCTGGTCACCAGTTCCTGCGATGCTTTAAACCACTGCAAATAGAGGCGCTACCAGATCGCGCCAAGCCTCCAGTGTGAATGCAGCTCAGGAGAGTGATCCTTATCAGGTCAACTCAGAATCCAGCAGCTAATGTCTATTCAAGTGTTTTTAGGATTGCATTTAGGACCGCATCCTAAGGCCTGGCTCAGACTAAGTTTTATGTTAGCATATCCATGGGTTACACTGTAACATCCCTGAGTTATGCTGGTGTCATACTCATGTAACCCTTATGCCAGAACAGATCTTGGCAGTGTTGCAGGAATTATATGGACACTCACTCATCTTCTCCTCCTGCTGTAAATCTGTCCTCAATGTTGGCATAACATTATGCCAGCAAAAGCCATGATGCAGCCCATGGAGAGACATACCATGGGATAAACAAAGTGCCCCCTATGACAGACCCCTGCTTCTTCTTTACTGTGAGGCAGATTTTCCCACCAAAACATTGTTCCCCACTCTGATTGGGCAGCCTCTTAGCAGCATGTTTTAATAATAGAATTATAAATATCTCTGTGCCCCATCCTGTGATAGAGAAGTCATTTGGCTTGTGCTCAGGCCCAGGGATTTTTTTTGGGAGGGAGGGGCTGGAACTCTCAAGAGGGAAATGAAGTTTTCAATAAGTATACTGAAAACTATTGAACTTTTAAACATTTTAAAAATAATTTTGTTGAAGAGGTTCTGGAACTCCGTTCCAGTCTGTTCCCCCAGAAAAAAAGCCCTGTCTGGGCCAGAGATTTATTGTAGCCAAACATGAGCCCTCTTATAAATCCCTTTGGAAATGGCACTTGACACGAAGTAAAGTCCAAACTAGTATGTTGATTTTATTGAACAGGCGCAGTTGGGTTAGGAATAGGGTGGGGGATGAGAAATTGAGGCAAATTTTGTTGTTTATGCAAATTATAATAGTTTGAACAGGCAACAAAAGTATAATTGAAGCTTATATTCTTATAGACTCAGTTCTTAACTGTGAAAGGTTTGTTTGCCTTGGAGATTTCTTTTAGCAACAATGTGTCTTAATAAAGTTTAATGTAACTATCTAAGCTTCCTGGAAGTTAGTACTTTCTTCTTGTATTTAAATACTTCCCTTGTGGGATTAGAACATTTCCTTTTTACTCTTGAGGAGTCTAAGACTGTTTTCCTTTTCACATAAACCAGAGGTCCCTTCTGAGTTGAACCCAATAAATAACTGGGTAAGAAATATCCTCCTCTTTCTAGGAGCAATATTCCTTTTCTGTTTGGCTAGACTGGCAGTTTTCAACCTACTCTCCAGTCTCTTCTGTCAAACCAAACCCCAGTTCTGGAGACTGTGAATAAACTGAATTCAGCTAAGGCTGACACTGAGACTTTAAGTTCTGATTTCTGAACTTTTCCTCAAATGTGTTGGTACATAGTAAGGGCAAGGAGTTGTGTCCCTTCACTTCCCAAGTGACTTGTCTATTTCCCTCAGACCAACACACACACTCCTCCTGACTGGCTACCACCAAGCCAAAGTCCAAACAATGACTGACTGACTCCTCTGACAAGACTGATGACTTTTTAAAACTCTCCTCAGCTGGTGCTGGCCAATCAGAGAGAAGGAGGGGGCCATGCAGGCAGCAGCCTGTCAATCAAACTGTGTTTTACAGTGAGGCATTCACCCCTAAACTTTCTGATTTGATGCACTAAGCTGTCTGTTTTAGGAGGTCAACAGAAACCACGGAGAGACATACCATGGGATAAACAAGGTGCCCCCCTTCCCTCTGCATCATCAAATGCCAAGCCAAATTTGAATGCTGAATGAATCTGCAGCCAATCATATCCTCCTCAAGAGCCAGTTACACCACTATGGCATCCAGTCACAACCCACTCATCACCATAGAGATCCCAGGCCAGACACACAGAGCTCAGATGCTAGGACAAGTGGCATGGAGCTGTCTCTCTTTGCCCATTTAGAGCAAACCTAACATTACATTTAACTGGCATCTGCTATGAGGACTTGCAGTTAGGCAGCCGCTGCAGAAGGTTTCCAGGAGAGGACATAAAAGCTGTGCTTGGTCTGCAAGTGAGCATTTGAAGGATTTGTGTTGTTTTATCTACCCCAAAATGGGGAGAAACGGATACCTTGACTGAGGAATACAGTCCCCAAGAATTCCATCTCATTTGGGGTGAAGACTTACGCTCATAAATGTTTCCCAGTGAAACCAATGAAAATAGTGATCAGATTAAAGAATCGGGATTTAAACAAAATTACACAATAAACAGCTCTGTCTTTTGGGTACATCAGCAGGTGATCCTGGTAAACCAGCCCCATGCCAGCATCTGCTTTGTAGCTGCATGTCTTCATTTCGGATATAAAAAGCTAAAGTGTGCTATTTGAGTCGAAACCAACTCACAGCAACCCCACGAAGTTCCAGCTTATGAGGTTTTCAAGGCAAGAGGTGAGCAGAGGTGATTTGCCATTGACTTCCTCTGCACAGCAGCCCCCGTCTTCCTTGGTGGTCTCTGATCTAAATACCAGTCCTGCTTATCTTCGAAGTTCTGAAGGGATCAGGCTAGTCTAGACTAGACTATTAGGGCTACTACGCGTTTGGATACCCTGTTGCAAAACTACCTGGTTACCCTTGGGTAGAACTATGCACACACAAACACATGCTCGCACACCCCAGACAGATCAACAGATGGATATCACCTCCTTTGACAGAGGTACAGGCAACACTTGGGTGTGGGAACCCAAAGAGCCCTGACTGGGCATCTCGCTAGCCCGGAAGAAAGGGAAGAGAGCATCTGGCAGCTGCCAGGCAACGACAGGACAGAATCCACACATCACCTGTAGGTCAACGTTGGCAGCTTACTGACAGGGCTTCAGTGATGGCGTGAGCTTCTTGGAGCACTGGGAGCATCCAGCCGAGAGCTGCTCAGCACCCCCCACAGGGATGACATCTGGCACAAATGTCTTGCTTGCCTTTGGGGCAGTTTGGCTGCATATGCATCTTAATTCAGTTTGTGCTCTTAAAATGTCCTCAATTATGTCAAATTGAACCTTGTAAAAACAGTGGGGGATTAATGAGATTATTTGTGGAAATAAGACTGACATTATTATCTTCCATGCATTAAAATTGAAACATGGGGGGGTTGGATTTTTTTTTGTTTTTGTTATTACAGCCTCTAGGTTTATCTTCTGACACACATATATGCTGTTACTTTGAGTGTTTAGCACACTTTGCGAAATCTATATGAAGGCTTCATTTGCTAAGGTAAAAAAAAAGCTCTCAAAATCCTCTCAGTCTTACATGGACTGGTTGATGTGCTTAACGTTTTGCAATTAAGACACTAACTACCTAAAAGCACCTGGAATTATCTGTATAAATGAGTAATCTTGCTCTGTAGAAAGCTGTGCATAAGATACATCCTCATTATGTCTGCCAAAGAGGTCATTTATTCAGTGTATTTTTATCACACCTTTTTCTCTCAGGAGCTTGGGATGGTGTTCATCAGTCTGTCCTCACAACAACCCTGTGAGGTAACTCAACCCTGTGAGTTAAGCTCAGAAAGAATGACTGGCCTAAGCCTGGTCACCCAGCAAACTTTCATGCCAGAGTGGGGATTTGCAGCTGGCTCTCCCAAGATCATAGTGCATCACCCTAAAAACCACACCATGCCCGTTCTATGTAAAAACTATGTAAAACGCACATTCTTGCACCAATCAGGAATGATAAAATATTGAGCTTCTGGGTACGTCTCACCGTCTACGCACAAGTGCACAACAAATACTATTTGAGATGGATCTTGGATTGTAGATGCAATGGTGAAGGAGGAAAAAACAGGGGAAATGCAACATTCACCTTAAAGGTGCTTGTCCTGATTCTCGAGATAACAGGCTGTCAATGAAGGCAATGAGGACATATTTATACTATGGCAGGGATGAGCATGCTCTCCCTCCCGTCTGCCCAGCTGGTATCGATTGGATGCTTATTCTCATTAAATGGCTGATCCAGCTACAGTCACTTGACAGCAGTGGCTGCTTTGCTGCCCCAGTGGTAAAGTAGTTCTTGCTATGGCTCCTGATAAGCTTTTTTCCCCCGGATTAAAATATCATATGCATGATGTACAACTTTTAGAATCAATGTCCCACTTTCCATTTCCTCTCAGCCTCATTGGCCCCGGTCGCTGGATCCAGCAGCATCTCCTAAATATCAGGCTTAATGTGAAGAAATTCTAGCTTCAGATAACAGATGAGCTGCCACTTTTTGCACTAGCTGCAGCTTCTGGATCATCTTCAAGGGCAGTCCCATGTAGACTGTGTTATAATCATCTAGCCTCAAGGTTAGTGAAGCATGGATCATCATGGCCAGATCAAATGTCTGCAAACGGAGAGCCAGCTTCCTAACTAGATTTTGCTGGAAATGTGTGGTGGGTTTTTGTTGGTGTCATGGACATCTGTTTCCCTACTAGGAGATCAGGATCCAGGAAAACTCCCAAGCTCTTAACAGAGTCTTTCATACACTCATTATAATTTTTGCTAAATTGAGAGGTTGTATGTTAACTGGCATAACTGCAAGTGCATTCTCCAAGATGTCTCTCCTCTACTCGTCTTTACAAGCACCTCCATATGCATAGGGATTGAGAAGACTTGATTTATGTTTGCACTGCTATTCCCATCAAAGAGGCCTGTGTTGTGCTTCCTACAAAGCTCAAACTGTGCATTGTTATTTCAGAACTGCAGAAGCGCTCAGTACTAGAAAAGGTAAACCTAGCCAGAGTCTCCTCTAGTTCTACAGTGATGTGCAGCTGAAGGAGGAGGAGGAAGATGAAAAGACAGATATGTTGAATTACAATGAGAAATGTACAGCAGCTTCACTTCTTCTCACTTACAAACTCAGCTACAAAACAAGGCATGCCAATATTGTCAAAAGGATTCCTCTTCAATTTCTCAACAGAGATGGCTGGCTGTGTGACCAAGGCAACAAGGACCCAACCCCTAAGGGCTGGTTCACACTTGTATGCACGTCATTTGTCTCCACAACACATGATGATTCAGAGGTGAATGTGAAGATTTTCACCTCACATGGTGTGCGAGAGGACACAATGGTCCGAAGGCAAACGACAGTTGACTGTTGAAGCAAAGTGGCTTTGGTCCATTGGGAAACCTTATGCTGTAAGCTGTTTGGAGGAAGAACTTGGTGCAAGCATAACGGGCATCTTGAAAAATATGTGATGTTGAAGGCTATCATGGCTTAGTGATAGAACATATGCTTGGCATGCAGAAAATCTCAGGTCCAATTCCAGCATCTCCTGCTTGGATAATACCAGTCACAACATCATGTGAAAGAGAAGGAGGAGGAGGGCTTACAATCTCCTATTTCTCTCCCCATAACAGACACCGTGTGAGGCTGGGAGAGCTCTGAGAGAACTGCTCTTGAGAGAACAGCTCTGAAAGAACCGTGGTTGACCCAAAATCACCCAGCAGCTGCATGTGGAGGAGTGGGGAATCAAACCCAGTTCTCCCAGATTATAGTCTGCGCACTTAACCACTATACCAAACTGGCTCTAGAAAAGCTGCTGCCAATCAGAGTGGACAATAGTGACCTTGATAAACTAAAGGTGACTTGCTGTAAGGCAGCTTCATGTGTGCAAGGTACAGATGTTTTTAGGAAGAAGCCATAGCTGACTGTACATACTTTGTATGCAGAAGGCCTCAGGTTCGATACCTGGCATCTTGAGCTGAAAGGATCAAGCAGGAGGTGATGTGAAAGACTATGACCCAAGATTACAGAGAGCCAAAGTCAATCACAGTAAACAATACTAACTTTGAAAGAATAATGGTCTGACTCATTGTAAGGCAGCTTCATGAGGGATCATGTGATGAACAAGTGCATTATGGAATAATTGTTTTATCATCCACATATGGAAACCCACCAATCATCGGATCTTTAGCATGGGTTATTGGCCTAAACTGTTTCTCCATTTGAATCTTACCAACTATGGGCATGCTTACACAGCAGTGAGGGACGCAAAGGGCATTTCTTTCAAGAGATACACTCAGGGGTCATTTCATAGAAAAAGAGCTAGGGGAACTCATTGGCATAACTCATTAGCATATGCCACACCCCCTGACATCACCGGAAGTGTGTCATAAGGCCACACCTCCTGACATCTGCAAGGCCGGCGGGACCTGCAAGGCCGGCAGGCAGGCAGGGGTGGGGAGAGGCAGGGAGGAAGCAACTTACCCTCCCTCTTCTCCTGCCTCCTCCTGGCTGAATGAGGGCTGGAAGCGGGACGGCCGGAAGCAGGGGGCGGGGCTTCGTCATGTGCCCCGCCCCCATACCTCACCCGGGGGGAACCGTGTTACCCCGCGTTCCCCCCCGAAATGACTTCTGGATACACTTATGAATCGACAACCCCATTGAACCATGAATTCTAAATGGAGAAAAGTGAAATGTCTTGCCAGTAACTTTTTTGTCAGCCTAGCCCGCCTCACATGGTTGTGAGAATAAAACGGAGGAAGGAAGAAATAATGTAGAAACCTGCTTTGGGTCCTTATTGGGGAGAAAAGTCAGTTTACTTCACCCAAAGAGTGATTAACACATGGAATTCACTGCCACAGGAAATGGTGGCGGCTACAAGCATGGACGGCTTCAAAAGGGAATTAGATAAGCATATGGAGCAGAGGTACATCAGTGGCTATTAGCCACAAGGTGTAGATAGGGACTCTGGGGCAAGTGATGCTCTGTCATCTTGGTGCTTGGGGGGGGTCAACAGTGGGAGGGCTTCTAATGGGGTTGGAGCGGGGTAAAAATTGAAGATATAAATAAATAATAAATAAATAATGTCCTGGCCCCACTGCTGGACCTCCTGATGGCACCTGGTATTTTTGGCCACTGTGTGATACAGAGTGTTGGGCTGGATGGGCCTTTGGCCTGATCCAGCATTGGCGTCTCTTATGTCCTTAAATACTGAAATAAGATAAACAATTTTGGCCAGACCGCAAAAGAAGAGGCAGTGATATCTGAAAACAGCCCAACAAAGATACTGAGGCCCAAGCCCCACCAGCAGAGGAGAATGCAGGGTGGGAGCCTGACACATCTCTGAACTAGGCAGGAAGCCAAGCTAAGCCAAGTGGTGAGGGTGGTGCTGGAAAACGCCCCCCTTGTAAGGAGAGACTTAGGCTGTGGTCAGACACACTAAATAATCCACTTTCAATCCACTGTCAGGAGGACGCTGTCAACCCCATCCTGACTACGCAGGAACACACCCACTTAGCTGTCGACAAGGTCAGGGAGCAGGTCCTAGACCTTTTCCCGGGGGTCCCGGGGTCATGGCCCACTACCCACAGAGAGGAGACAACCCTGTCGGGGAACGCCCTGGGGGGGAAGTCAGGGTTCCGACCGTTGGAAGTATGGATGGGGGGGGGGGACATGGAGACCAAGGTCCATTGGAGTCCCGGCTGGTGGCTAGGTTACTTTAAGAAGTGGGTGGTGGGCGAAACAGGTGAGGAGGTTGAATGAATAAAAGGCACACACAGGTGATGCCAGGGAGGAGAGGGAGAAAGTTCAGGAGTGAGAGGGAGTGTGCGCGCGCCATCAAGCTACTCCACAGAAGGGTCCCCGCCGCGCAGCACCCTGAGTGTGACTGAAGGTGAGCGCGAGCGAAGGGGGACCCCCGGCCGGCCTGGCCCACCCCCTCCCCTCCGCGCGCGCCAAAGAGGGCGCCCGCCAAGCCCGCGCGCCGAAGGTAAACAGAGCGAGGGGAAGACGCCACATGGCCGCAGCTGCCTCCTCCCGGCCTCGGGCTGCCCCTCCGTCAGTCAGGCTAAGCAGCAGGGAGCAGCGAGGCGACTGTTAACAGTCGGGCACCTCAGGCGGCTGCCTTCCTTCCCGCCGCTTTCCCGCCTTCCTCTCCCTGCCGCCCAACTCGGCCGGCGGCCCCCTCCCTCCTCCCTCAGGAGGCGCGCAGGTGGTGGTGGCGGCGGCGGCTGAGGGGCAGCAGCGGGACGACTCGGAGGAGAGCGCGGGGCCGCCCTCGCCCGCTCCCTGCCGGCCATGGCTCCCTCCCGGGCGCCGCTGCGCCTCCTGCTGCTGCTCCTGCTGCCGGGCGCCTGGGCCCTGGCGGGGGCGGCGGTGCCGCTGTGCTCCTCGGCGGCGGGGGTGGCGGAGCTGGCCCGGCGCGCCTCTGTGGTGCTCGGAGGCCAGGTGCGGACTCACAGCGTGGCCGAGCCGGCGGGAGGCGGAGGAGAAGAAGCGACGTCGCCGCCGCCGCCGGAGCAGCCCACCGCCGCCGCCGCCTTCGCCGGCTCCTCCTTCTCGGGGAGCAGCAGCCTCTCGCCGGCTGCCCGCGCCCCGCGCCCGCTCCCCCGCCTCGGCAGCAGCCCGGCGCCCGCCCCCTCCTCCTCCTCGCCCTCCTCCTCCTCTCCGGCGGCGGCGGCTGGGCTGCGCGTGCCCCAGGTGTGGCCGAGGCAGAGCGGCGGCGGGCTGCGGAAGGACGCGCTGCTGCTGCTGCTGCTACTCCGGGTGCTGCCGGGGGGCGCCGAGCCGGGCTCCGCCTGCGGGAGAGGGGGCAGCCGGAGCAGGAGCCGCCGCCTGACGGAGGAGAGCCGCTCCCTCTTCGTCCCGGAGCCCGCC
>NW_015169842.1:113145-140943 GCF_001447785.1 Gekko japonicus | reverse complement strand
CTCTGGGCCGGGCGGGGGCTGGGCCGCGCGCTCGCCTCCGGGGACGGCGGGGCCCGGCCGGGGAGAAGTTGGGCGCCGGCGGAGAGTGGGAAAACTTTGGCGGAGCTCTGGCCCGGCTCTGAGCGGCAACAAGCAGGCGGCGGCTCGGGCCGGGGGTGGGTCCTCTGGAGTGCCCGCGCTTTCCAACTAGCATCCCCAGGGCCCGCGAAGGTCGCGCTTCAGGCCATCGAGAGGCGACGGTTTGGGAGCTTTCCGGAGTTCGCGGGCGTCCCGGGCCTGGAATGGCTGGGCTTTTGACCTGCTGCGGAGTGCGATGAGTTTGTGAGCTTCGGCCCGCCGGGTTTTGGGGAACTTCGGCTTCTGGAGAGAGGGGCAAAGAGTCGTCCGGCGGCTGGGTGGCCTTCCCTGGGGGATGCTGCCCTTGGCTGGCGGAGGGCGCCTGCCTCGGCTGGGCTTTGGCACGTGAGACAGTGGTCTGCCATCCGGCTTCAGCGGTGGGTCCGAGAAGGCCCGGCCGGTTTTCTTCCATCCTGACAGTCTCCCCATTCGTTTTCAGCAGCCGAAAGCAAAACGCACCCTTCCTGCTTCCCAGCGCCTGGGATTTGGGTGGTGAAAGACAACCACCCTTCGGCTGCGATTTCACCCTCCCCTCCCCTCTTCTAGATGCACCGGTATCCTTGCAAGTCACCGTGAGATGCCGGATTTCTCTGGGTAGTCTGTGAACGCAACGCCCTGTCATGTTTTATAACACCTGGAGTCCACAGCCCGTCAAGATGATGATAGTGCGTGTGGAGGGAAAACAGAACGGTTGTGAGAGGCCGGGCCGGTTGACGAAGGGCTGCCTACCAGTCACATTCGGGGATCTTGTCATCCTTTTCGTTTGGTGTTCTTTAGCCCGAAGTCAGATCGATGTGCTTTGACTTGAGTTCTCCTCCCGCTCCCCCAGCCCTCTTTTATAGCTATTTTTTGGTTGATTGTTTCGGCCCCTTTAGTGCCGCCCTGTGTCAAATTGCTCCAGAATGACTGCAGGAGAGGGAGCTGTCCACACTGGGTGGTGCTGATGTTGAGTGAATGACGTCGGGATTCCCCTGGACTGGCTGATAGATGTCAGTGTAAAACAAGGGAATTACTCTGCGGGGACCTAACATATTGGCTGATATAAAAGCTGAACATCTCTACAGCAGGCTTTTTTTCCCCTGGTGGTGCAGTGAGAAAAGAGCCTGCCTTTTCAATCCTCTGTAGACCTCTAGTATGATTAAGCCAGATACAGGAATGGTTGTGTCTTAGTTACAAAACAGAACTGAGCACTGATGTAAAACAGTGTGGAATGGGCATAGGAAAAGAACTGTGGTACTGTCCAAGATCTTTTCCAAAAAAAATTGACAGTGGTAAACATTTTCATAGGTTTCATAAGAGCATTGATGCCAGTGAAGCTTTAGATTTTAGTGTGGATTCCATTCTTATGTTTCGGGGCCTATTGTAATGTACAAACCATCTTGAAACATATAATGATCACAGTTTTGCCGCTGCACTTAGTAGAACAAAAATATTTTAGCTGAGACATGTTCTGTGAATATATTATTTTAAAATTTTGCATACTTAAGTAGTTGTGGAGTGCTAGAGGGAGACAGACAGAGAGCACACACTCAACACAAAGGAGAGTAACAGAACAAGTCACAATGTTGTTGGTTTTTCCTTCCTGCCATATACCTGGGATATACAAATGCACATTTACAGTATTATTGAGGTATTTTTTCAGCCTGAAATTTGGAAATGTAAACATGACTGGTTTTTCTTTTTGCTGAATTTGAATTTTAGAATATGTTGTTGTGGTCTTTGTTGATCACGTATATCTACTGTGGTGTAAATCATGGAGTATGAATAATCCCACCATTATCAGACTGCTAAAGCATTTTTCCTTCAACATATTGAGTTTCCTTGTTCCCAGGATCAAAAAGGAAAGGGATTTAACATGGAGCCCCTTTTTCTGATGAACATTGTGCTGTATATTTGCAGTATTTATTAGCTATCTAGTCATCCCCACACAGAGAGAACTGACTGTTGGGTTTCAAAGTACAAGTCCTACCCTAGAATATGATTCTGCTCCATATGCTTAGTCAATAATACATTTGATTGTACTCATTGTTTTGTGGCTAGGAGTAGGCGAATAAAGTCTTCTCGGCATCTGGCAACCTCTTTGATTTCCATAAAAGTTGAACATGCTGAATTCTGAATGCACCAGGCATTGCAGTGTAAGGGCCCAAGCATTGTTTTAAGTAAATGGCTGGGGAAAATGATCTATTTAACAGTGCTTAGTAAATGGTATAGAGTGTTAAAAACTGTACTTGGGGGTGAGGGATTAAATTCTCCAGCTCCAGACTAGCAATACAGTTACTCTAGGTTAAATCCATTGATTTGAATGGACTGAAGGACTGGACACATCTCAGAAACTGTTTTCTTCCTTTAAGTGAAATTCCAGCAGGGTTGGTGCTTGGCACATCAGTGCGTCACTGAAGCCTCAATGCAATAAGCCATAGCAATGTGATTAATCCTTATGCAAAAGAAATTCCATTGACATCAAGGGTAATAGCTTACACATGAGTGCGAACCAGAGCAGGGTAAAACTTGTTCAAGAAATCAAATTATGGGGGACTACATCACTCAATATATAACCTTATAGTTTTTTGCCTTGCATTTCGGAAATAATTGCACTGCTAACAGAAGCATACCCATGAGTTATCATTTCAGAAATATAAGGCAAAACATTTCTGTACTGTTGACTCTGCACTGCTAATAGAAGCATACTCATGAGTAGAGTCAACAGTACAGAAATTGTTATAATTCTTGTGCATGGGAGGGAAATGATGTACCACCAGCCCTGCCTATGATGGCAAAGTTTCAACTACCATGCATTCGCTGAGTAGTATATGTTTTATTATTGTCTTCCTCCAGCATCAGCATGAACAGAAATCTTTGACATGTAAGAGCCATGAGTTAGAAGAAGATGGCAGTCTCTGGGATAGTGGAATTCTGGATTGTACCACTTCAGACCACAGGAGATGTGTGTCTATCATATCTCTAAATGCTCCTCCATATAAGAAACAAAATCTCCCAGGCTGCTTATGGAAGAACCAATGCTAAACTTTTTTGTTCCTCCAGTGCAAGGATATATGTGGGAGGAGGTCTGAGGTCTGTAACACCTCATTCCACATATTGTAGAGTACTGATCATGCCCATACACTGCTATCTTAAATATCTCCTGATAATGTAGTTCATAGGGATGGTGTAGGCACTGGGTCTTCTTAGTTCCTTCCTGTGGCTTTCTCGTGTTCCATTACCCTACGTAAAATTCTAGTGCCATCGACCTGTGGGAAGGGACAATGCCGTGTGGTTGATGATAGGGGACCATCTGGCCCAGAGTCTGAATGATTGTATTCTAAATGAGTTAAGATGCATCTGTGTGGTTCTTTCCAGAATGCATCCAGAGACCAGCCAAAATTAAAGTTAGCACCTCCTGTTTGTACTGTACAGCTTGCTCTTTTTTCCCTTTAGATAGTGGTTTGGCCTACAAGAGATGATTTTCAATATACCACTTCTGTGATGCACGAGCATCATTTATGTCCAGATATATCCGGTGTTTATACAGCTGTTCTCTCATGCCTGCTGATTTGCTGTATTTGAAGTATCCAATAATTTGTGCGTTCAGTGGCATTTAATGTGCGTTGACCATATGCGTCCATTTATACAGAATGTTCCCTTGAAGGATTTTTTCTGTCCAGCACTAGACAGATTTCTTATTAAGCATTACCAAATTGGAAGCTTTCAGAGTTGCATTCACTTAGTTGCCAGTATTGTGTACAAGAATGCATTAGCATAATTTGACAAAGTAACCTGTTTGTGTATATTAACCAGTATTTATGTTCAGACTTATACATCAGGTTGGCTAAAATCCATCAGGCAAATGAGGTACCTTAACAATGCCATCCTAAGCAGAGCTACATCCATTGAAGCTCATTGGTCTGAATGGACTGAGAAAGGTGTAGCTCTGTTTAGGATTGTACTGTAATTTAATTATAACTTCATGTGTTCTTATGTTGTTTGGTATCCAGTGCCTGTCAAAATAGCTATTCTGTTGCCAGCCATTCTCCCCCCCCCACCCCAAAAAATCTGGTATCTCACCTAGTAGAGTAAATCTGAAATACAATCGCTTGGGAAAGCCTTCTTAAGTACAATCAATTTAAAAATGCATTTCAAATGCTGAGTGAAAAATAGCTGGCTTCCTATCTACCTACACTGGGGAGTATATGTTTATCTCTATATACTAGTTTAGAAAGACACAGTACTAATGGAAGTGACATACATACCCCTTCTCCACATAGGCATTAGATTACAGTTCTCAGGAGGTTTGTGCTTAACAGTCTTGTTTTCTTTTCCTTTTTAAAAAGAAACAGCCTCAAAATAATGCACTGTAAATAACCCTGGCCTATAAGGGTTTCTGATCCCACCCCCCAGACAAAGAAAATAAGAATGTGATCAACTAACTTGTTTTTAAAATATATTATCTCTGGGGCCTCAAGCTTTAATCACTAGATTAATCAGCTAAACGTTTAGTTGATAAATCAGTGGGTACCATGCTCAGCCATTAAGCGTAGGTTTTCGTTGGTGAAGCATATATGGGTGCTTGTTTATTTTACCATGTTTTGATTCTAATGTGTTACTGTAACAAGGGATAAAACAGGAAAATATAATGAATCGTGTTTGTAATAATGAGTAAAAAACAGCAGTTCATTAAAATATTATTGTGTACTAAAAGAAAAAGAACCTATAATGCAGTTGTGGTAACCTGCAAATTCATTTATGTTTAATCTATCAGTTAAATGGCAGATGAGCAGTCAACTAAAACAGTTGTAGTTACATTTTATTGAACCCACTTTAATAAAGGTATAAGTTGCATGCTGGTGGGCTGTGCTTTGAACTGGTAACTCTTGCACACTGCCAAAAAGTGAGAAGATTCCCCCTAAAAGCAAGGTATCTTTTATTTCATCTGAGACACCTTCACACTTGTTCAATAGGAAGCTGCCTGTGCAGACTTCTGAGCCCTTGATTTGACCAATACTAGGAAAGACTGACAGCAAAAGAAGAAGGGGACTGCAGAGGATGAGATGGCTAGACAATGCAATGAACATGATATTGAGCACGCTCCAGGGGATGGCAGAGGACAGGAGGGCCTGACGTGATGTGGTCCATGGGGTCACGAAGAGTTGGACACAACTGTGCAACTGAACAACAAGAACAACAATCTCCTGTTGGTCATGTCATAGAAGCAGCAGGTTAATTAATTCCCTGCTTAGCTTCCAAGATCTGATGGGATCGGGCTAGCCTGGGCTATCCAGGTCAGGGCTGGTCTGCAGTAATTAATTAAGCAGTGCCATGGACTTTAGAATCAAGCTACATAACCAGCAGCCCCCTAAGATGTCACTATTGCAGGGCTATTCCACGTCAGACTGCTAGTAGTAGAATTTGAATGCTCCTCCACTTTAAAACCCCCGAACCTAGAACTTGTATTATAGAGTTAGCATGTTACAGAGAATGTTCTAGCTTCACTTTCTTTTAGCTACTAGCCTCAGAAGGATTTATCTGTTGCAGGGCTGTACCACTTGTCAGGTGGAATAGACCAGCAACAGATATATCATGCACTGTGCGATTTGTCTCTTAGCTTGTTGTGGACTGTGGATCTGATAATGCTGCTGGAGGGCACCTGATCCTCGAAATAAACACCATATGGTTGTACCCTGGGTAGCAGCATTGTCAGATTGCGGAAAGTGTGTGTAAAGCAGTGTGTCCTGCAGGCGCTTTTTAAGAATGTAAATTCAACTTCTGATTAAATGGGTGGATTTCCATGACTGTAATGCACACGTGCACTTCAGTCTCTGAAATCAACCCAGTTTTTCAGTAGGTCTACCTTTCTGGATAGATTCAGATAAAGGTTGTTTTTTTGTTTGTACCATGATTGTGGAGAAAACATGGTTGGTGTTTGTGTGGCTTTAGAGAGCAATGTTAATAGGGTTCTTCCATTAGCAGAAGTTTCCCAAGGTAATGGCTGGTTATATAACACAAACAAGTGCTTATTAATAAAAGCATCTGCTTTATTTGATCCTGTCACTATTCATTATATGTCCAAAGTGGGGTTATTTAAGACTTCGCTATGAAAAAGGAATAAAGTTTAGGGACAGGAATTAGAGAGGGACTTTGGGGTAGCCTGGAAACCTAGATCCATTGTTTGTGTAATGATTTGCAATTTAGTTCCTGTTGAAAAGGTGCACATACGGCTTTCTGATAATGGGTGTAATTATCTGCCTAAGTTTGTGGATATTTATTCTGTGCCTACTGACAGATATAAGTCATATTTTATGATTGTGTAATGTTCTGGAACTGCATTACCACATTCCTGCTTGTGCCAAGATTATTTTAAGAAAGGCAATGAAATTTGAAATTGCAATGTACCACGATGATTTTCATCTCAGCGAAAAGGGAGTCACTGTCAACAAAAGCATCTCTTAAAATACCAAAAATGAAGTTATATCACAAATTCTCAATGTGTAGAACACACTGCTAATCCCCCCCTTCCTAATGAGATGCTTAATTCTTAATTTATCACTTTGAGTGGGATGGACCAGTATGTAAACCTCACTCTTTACTACATGTGGCCTTACTAAATCACAGAGGTCTACTTAGCTAGTGCAGCTGACAGTATTTCATCCTGACAAACTTTGAGATGATGGTCTGGTAATTGAGACTGCTTTTAAAACAGGACTTTTTGTTGTGGAGGATGAGATGCACTTAACATATTATCTAAAAGATTCCCTGGTATATGCAAAGAAAAGCTTAACAGCCTCTTATAGGGAGAAAACACACCTAACAAAGACTAAAACCCTGTTCAAGCAACCTATAAAAATTAAAACTATATTTTTTCTAATAAAATGAATGAAGGCAAATGTAGGGATGGTGAACTAGTGTAGGAACTAATGCTTTCAATCAGTTGCTGCACTGAGGGAAAGTTTCTAAGGAGGAGTAAAGGAAGAAATGCAGAGATGAAACCGCTTTTAGCTTCTAATAGCTTAAAAAAGTAAAATGTTTATCTTTCACCATTTCAGACTCTGCTGTGTTATCATTTTGAAACAGCAAATGTTACATAATTTTACATTCAGAATACTCTGAGTAGATCCAGTTTATCCAGTGCACTTTTAAAAATCAAATTTTCACAGATGTGATACTTAATGTAAGCGCCATCAACTCACAGCCAACTTATGGCGACCCCAGCAAGGGAGAGAGAAGGCAGAGGTGGTTTGCCCTTGTCTTCCTCTGAAGAGCCTTCCTTGGTGGTCCCCCATCCAAACACTGATGCTGCTCAGCTTCTGAGTGCTGACAACATTGGGCTATACTGTGTCACCTTACCTTCCCAGATGTAACAGTTCATCACCTTTATTTACTGTGAATGCCCTGAATTCCGAGCACTGCATTATGCCATCTGCTGGACAGCCAAATTCTATAGTGCCTTCCTGAGAAGAGCTTCTGTGAGGGGGGGGGAACCACAGGGACAACATTCCAGGGTCCGAGTTCACCCTAGGGAAACTGCAACTCATGTGTAGCTATAAATTCCGCAGCCTGTTCATTGATGGGGGACGTATGACTTTGAGGCTACCACTCTCTCTCAGTTTAACCTAGCGCAGAGTTGTTTTGAGGATAAACGGAAGGGAAGAGAGATCATGGACACTGCCCTGAGCTCTTTGAAAGAAAGGAATAGAAACATGAGATTTCTCAAGCAGTTTGACCATTTTGTCACACTAGCTGTTAGCAGGGATGCGAAGTGGCATAGTATAGCCCAGTCTCCTCAGATCTCAGAAGCTAAGCAGGGTCAGTACTTGGATGGGAGACTACGAAGGAGGACTTCACGAAGGTAATGACAAACCACCTCTGCTTAGTCAGTTGCCCTGAATACCCTATGAGTTTGCCATAAGTCAGCTGTGATTTGACAGTGCTTCACACACACACACACACACACACACACAGAGAGAGAGAGAGAGAGAGAGAGAGAGAGAGAGAGAGAGAGAGAGAGAGCTGTTAGCAATCCTTGGGATAATTTTGCCCAGTTGCTTTTCTAGGCCTCTAAAAATCTGTATACTGTTGTTAAAACAATACAAAGCCTTGCTGAAACTAGGGAGGTAGATGCTGTGAACAGTCCTACCTTCTACCTGTGAGCTCATTGCCTCGAAAAGACAGCTGAATGAAACAGCTGCAGTCTGCTGCTACGGCCCTGATGCAGTGCTGGATGCTGGGTGTGGGGGAGGCACTGTGGAGTAAAGGATAGGAAAGTAATCATTTATTGTTATGGCAAATTCTGAGGATGTTTCATATTCATGTGCCTTGGCATCTTCTTCATGATCATCATGCAGATTTTCAGTAGCTCAAACACAGCTGCTTTAGCTGTTATACCAGTCTGAAGTGCAGGGGCTGAGTAAACCCTGTTCCTTTACATTACCATCTTGTCTGGAATAGATTATTATACCCAGCAGAAATTATAACAAGGAATAGAAATTTCATAGTTTTATTTCCAGCATAACTTTTCTTGCAAATTCTCAAAATTCTTTGTCTTCACAGTCCTACAGATACTTGAATAAAGCTTTTGTTGAAAGCATTTGCATAAATGTACTCTGAAAATCACATTTTTTTAAATGACTGTTACCTAGAAATGTAAAATTTCACGAAATTTTGAAGCTTGGGGGAAAAACTCGTTTTTTCCCCCAGTTTTTTTCGGGGGGAAACGGAAATTTTTGGAAAAACTGAAAAAAATGGTACATTAGCATTTCTTTTGTCTTTTCTAGATTGAGAGTCATTCTGTTACTTTAAGAACATAAAATATGACTATGGACATTTTTACTTGGCATGAAATTATCACAACTAGCATATTAAAAATATAGTGTATCCAAACAATTATTACAAACAGAATACCCACCCACATGCAAAAACAAAACTGAAACCTTTTTATTTTCTTCTGACAATGGCACTTCCTAAAGGAAGAAATGCATCTTGTTCTTGCATTGGAGAGTTCAGTTTGTAACCTAGGACTTGCTTGTCCTCAGTGCACAGAAATTAGATCAATCTGATACCATACATATATATATATTAGAAATGATTTGGAAAATATTTGAACACCTTGTCTTAAAATATTTTATTCATCATGTTAAAATAAAACATTCCATAATAAATGTTTTTTTTCTTTTCTTTTCTTTTTTCAATTTTTCCAATTTTTCGGGGGGGAAAAAGGGCTTCAGGGAAAAAATGGGGAAAAAATGTTTTTTTCCAGAATTTTTCCGTTTTTTTTCCCGGGCCTTCACATCTCTACTGTTACCATAA
The DNA here is from genome assembly GCF_001447785.1 of Gekko japonicus. Lineage (NCBI taxonomy): Eukaryota > Metazoa > Chordata > Lepidosauria > Squamata > Gekkonidae > Gekko > Gekko japonicus. The sequence continues at coordinate 131,529 of NW_015169842.1, read as the reverse complement.
TATACGCTTGTAGTAATTGCGTATTGAAATTACATTCTATTTCAGTGGTTAAGGGGAAGTTGGCGGAAGTTGAATCCATGTAAGATGCAGGTCATGTGGCTGGGAAGGACTGAGATGCTATCTGGATGGTCACTTCTGAGACTCAGTGGCGTCCAGCTCACTGCTATAGAATGTGTAAAAATCACTGGGCTGTGGTTGGACTCTATACTGTCGTTGGATAAACAAGTATCTATGGTAGTGAGCCTGGCATTTTTTGCCTATGCCAGGCTCACCAACTGGCCTCCTGTTTGTCTGAGTCAAACCTTTCTGCACTGTTCCATGCAACCGTCACCTCCAGATTGGACAACTGCAGTTCCCTTTACATAGGGTTACCCTTGAGAGTGCTTCAGAATGTGGCTGCCAGGCTATTGACTGGAACATCACTGTCAGCTCATATTACCCAAATTTTGTGACAGCTGCACTAGCTACCAATTAGTTTCTAGATCCAATTCAAGATGTTAGTGTTAACTTTTAAAACCCTTTATGGTCTGGGGCCCTCATACCTACAGGACTCCCTTACCCATAATAACTGCCTTCACAGCCCCAAGGTGGTTTGGTTAGCTGTTACCAGAAGGGCTTTCTCACTTATGGCCTCTACCATGTGGAATGTACTCTCTGATGAGTGGTTGGCCTTTGGAGGTTAACCAGATGTTTTGGGGCTGGTTTAATAGTGGCATGGTGCTGAGTTGTATATTTTATAAGTATTATTTGATTTTGTTGTTTTTTAACTTGTTTATGATGATGTTGTTTAAGTGTTGTAAGTCGTCATGAGACCCTCGGGTGACTGATTACTAAAAAATTGAATACATAAAAGAAACAAATAAGGTCCATATACTTATAACTCTGTGTCCATCTATATATCTTTTCATTATGTTACACCTGTCTATGGCAAATATTAATTTGGTTATAACCTGTCTGCTTTTAAATAGGAGGAGTTTGTCATATGCCTGCTTTCTGGGGAGTTCAAGGTAACATACGTTATTTCCTCCCTCTCCATTTTACCCTTGGGACAATCCTGCGAGATTGGTTCTGTTGGGAGTGACAGAACCATCCAGTGAGCTTCCTGTCTGAGCGGGGATTCGAACCTGCGTCTTCCCACTGTGACACTCTGACTACTACAACACACTGGCTCTCTAGGGCTTGCAGTGTCTTTTATCATTTTGTGTGAGGGTGCATTTCACTGCAGAGTGGAAGAGGAGAATTAGGGTCATAACAAGACAACAGAAACACAATAACCATCTGTAATGACCATTTCTAAACATTCTGCCCTTTTTCAGTGCTGTATTGTTGACATGATTGCTTACAGAAAATATACAGGCGGTAGACAACAGGCAGTGGGATGGGGGAAGAGCATTAGAACTAATTTAAGACCTTTCCCCTGAGAAAGCAATCAGCATAAATGGCCAGTTTTCTGTAAGAGGGCTTTCTTGTTTAAAATTGAGTTCATATGTTTACAATAAAATGTGTGGAGTTCTTTCTTGACTTCCACAGCTGACACAGGCTGAGTTTTGTTAAGTAATCTAGCTTCCCAGTGGTGAGAAATGTCAGCTGCATTCACTAGCAAAACGCAATGTCTGGAAGGCCTTGCTTTGTGTATTGCATTACAGTGTAATTTAAATCACCCCCCTGGCCCTTTTGCCAGAAAAAAAGAAGAAGAAGAAGAAGAAGAAGAAGAGAGAGCTGGGGTCTGTGCCCGAAACCTAGAACCGTGTCTTGATCAAGCACATCAACTTTCATTCTGATAGTCTGCAAGTCAAATATTGTATTACAGTATTTTCTTACCCCTTTGAAAATGGGTGTCAGAGTTCAACTGGCATTCAGACTTGAAAAGTAAAATTGTGTCTTGAATAGTACACCCTATTTCATACCACTGTGTTCAAGGGAGGTATTGTTATATAAATTAATATCCAGTCAAAAATAGAAGATTGAAGTCAAAATGAGGAGGAAGATCTTGTATTTTATTGCAATGAAATATGGAAAACAGTTAGGCCAAAGGACCCATCAAAGCTGACTGCTTTCTGAGCCCAATCAGGAAATACATGAAGTTAAATACTCAATATGACATCATCATACCATCATCATGAGAATAATATTCAGAAAGCATAATTGGTTACAAAAACTTCATTTACATAAAAATCTCCTTATTGGTCAAATGTAAGAAAGGTGTGTCTATACAATAGTGTCACATATTTACTTGACCCGACCTAAGTCATATCGGCCAAAGCTTGTCCTCACCCAAACAAAGGTGTTTTTCTCTGATACCAAGTAAAAGATCCTTTGTGACCCAGACACTATGAAGTTGTAACCTAAACAATTAGAACCATGAACCTTCTACCTTCTTCTGTACCAAAAGAATGCTATTGTCTTGTCTGCTAACAGCAGCTGGAAAAATACCCTGACCCACAAAGAAGAGAGGCCTTCTATATAACAGGCCTTCATTACATTTCAATAAAATGTTAAACCTATAATAAATCTATAAAACCCAGAGAAATATAAATAATCAAGAGGAAAATCTTTATAGTCCCATCTCTACTACAGTATTGTAAAACCAATCTGTAAACTGCTTATGAAAGCAGCTGAGATTTATATTGTCCTACTTCTGATAAATGCTGGACATCTAGAGGTATGCCAGCAAAGTGTCCCACTGATGCTACACTGGTGTAAACCTGGCACTGGCAAAGCTGTGCTAATTCAGATGGCCAGAAATGGATACTACCTGGGGTGTACCCAGAGAGGAGCAGGGCTTATTTGGTATTCTAAGGCATGTCAGCCGATGCTGGCATAATCTTACATTGGCATGATTATAAATGATCCTATTGAATTCCATGAGAGTGGGAAAATGTCCTGCCTGCTTGCATCCTGCCGTGCCTACACTGCCACAGCACAGTTTAAGATACCAACGAAATCTGCAGTCCCAAGTACTATCAACACCCTTGTCCGCATACCCATATTTTAGACTCCAGGGTATGTAGCATGGAGCTGCACCTCTCTGGCTTCATGTTGCATATACAAAACATACACACGCAGAGGGGGGGGGACAGGACTTTAGACTCTTGCTTGTGGGGTCTCTAGAGAAAAAAACACTTTGCATAAATTGCCAAGAGTTAAGAACAAACATTGTTACAGCATACTGCTAACTATTCTGTTCAAAACTCTTTCCAGCTGAGGGGTAAGAACAAACATTGTTACAGCAAATTGCTAACACTATTCTGTTCAGAACCCTTTACAGGTGCTCCACCTCAAGACACAAACACCAGCCTGTACCTTCTCCTTCTGCAACTGGGGATGCCAAGAAAATGCATCCTATTCAGGTCTACAGTGGAAGAGGTCCCCTCGTTCAAAATCAGACTGCTGCGAGTGTCCCCTTCCATGAAACATATACATACTGTTATGACAGCCCGTCTGCTTCCCTCCCTCAAAGGCAAGATTTCCCCTTCCTTTTTCTTTCCCTTTTACTGACTGAGCCACCCTCCAAATGTACTTTCTTCTTTGCTGAATAACTCTGGCTGTCCCACCCTGTCACAGTATGATATTTTGGCTGTTGGCTCAGCCCAGGAACCTGAGGGAAGGATCAGGAGCTCACTTAAATGGCACTTGAAGCATTTTGAAATTCAATAGTCACAGGATAAAAGGACAAGTCCTTTTGTGGATCAAAAACTGGCTAATTAATAGGAAACAGAGTGAGTATAAATGGGAAATTTTCTCAGTGGAGGGTGGTAAGCAGTGGGGTACTGCAGGGATCAGTACCCAGACCGATGCTTTTTAACTTGTTTATTAATGATTTGGAGTTGAAAGTAAGCAGTGAAGTGGCTAAATTTGCAGATGACACAAAGTTGTTCAGGGTGGTGAGAACCAGGGAGGACTGTGAGGCATTCGAAAGGGATCTGTCGAGGATGGGCAAGTGGGCGTCAACATGGCATATCGGGTTCAATGTGGCCCGGTGCAAAGTGATGCACATTGGAGCCAAAAATCCTGACTATAAATATACGTTGATGGGGTCCAAACTGGCAGAGACTGACCAAGAGAGAGATCTTGGAGTCATAGTAGATTAAAAAAGGCCAACGCTATGCTGGGGATTATTAGGAAGGGAATTGAAACAAATCGGCCAGTATCATAATGTCCCTGTATAACTCAATGGCGTGACCTCATTTAGAGTACTGTGTACAGTTCTGATCACCACACCTCAAAAAGGATGTTATAGCATTGGAAAAAGTGCAGAAAACGTCAACTAGAATGATAAAAGGGTTGGAACACTTTCCCTATGAAGATAGGTAAAAACGCTTGGGGCTCTTTAGCTTGGAGAAACGACGATTGAGGAGTGATTATGCATGGAACAGAGCAGGTAGAAAAAGAAATGCTTTTCTCCCTTTCTCACAATACAAGAACTCGTGGGCACTCAATGAAATTGCTGAGCAGTCAGGTTAGAATGGATAAAAAGAAGTACTTCTTCACCCAAAGAGTGATTAACACATGGAATTCATGGCCACGGGTGGTGGGGGCAGCTACAAGCATGGATGGCTTCAAGCGGGAATTAGATAAACATATGGAGCACAGGTCCATCAGTGGCTATTAGCCACAAGGTATAGATAGGAGCTCTCAGTCTGGAGCAAGTGATGCATTCTTGGTGCTTGGGGGGGGGACTGTGGGTGGGCTTCTAGTGTCCTGGCCCCACTGGTGGACCTCCTGATGGCACCTGGTATTTTTGGCCGCTATGTGGCAGAGTGTTGGACTGGATGGGCCATTGGCCTGAACCAATATTGGCTTCTCTTATGTTCTTATGAAATTCAAAAATAACAAAATATTTTATTTAACATAGAGGAGAAAGGTCAGGTGAAATCCTGGGTTGAAATTTCTGAGGTAAAACCAGTAGGTGCACAGACTTTAGTTCATATATTTCAGGCAGATGAGAGTTTCTTAAGCTATTCACAGTGTCTTAAATCTTGATGTTGAGAGGCTTTCTTTCCAGTATTTTCCCCAAACACTTCAGTACACTTTCTTTGAGTATTCTCTGACTCTTTTAGCTTCCAGAAGACTGGTACCCTCTGTCCCAGTACCCAAACTGCTTCTCTTGAAACACCAGTACTCATCTTGAGTTTTTAACTGACTCTTAAGGTTTCTACAGGCAATTTCTAACCACACCTGACCAGGGATCTCTGCACTCTTCAGAGCCAGCTCCCTGTTTGACAGGGTAGAGAATTTTCTCCTCTCTCTAGAAGATCTATTCCCTTTCCTTTGCCCAAATGGGAGTCTTCGGCTACTTTCCAAACTTCCTTGCCAACTTTCTCCCAGTTCTCCTGTCTGTGTTCAACTGCTCTCAGGTAAGGATGAAATCAGACTGACATCTCAGTCAAGGCAGAAATCTCTCAGTTCAGTCAAGAAACCAAGAATGGCTGCATCAGTAGGCAGAAAAAATTAGAAAAACAGGTGCAAGGTGAAGAAATATTTATTTAGTACTTGTGGATCCCTAAACGTTTTACAATTTGCTTAATCAAGGGATCTAGTATAAAATAAGGTAAAATTACAGTTCACTTAATTAAAAATATATATCATTCAAGAGTCAAAACTAACATTAATTATGACAGGTTCATAATTACAAACTGTGTATGATACATAAAACCAATACAAACATAATAATGTAGGTCTGTAAAAAAACCTTGTAGTAAATTACAGTGTCAATTCAGTTAAGGCAGAAATCAGACTGACTCTCTCCTCAGCAAGCAGATCTCTCAAGACTTTTTCTGCTCAGCTAATGCTAACCAGTCAGATTGCTTGGAGCAGCCTGTCACTCAAGGCCCTCTGTTTCTGTGAAGAATTAACCCTTCACAGTCCTTCAGCTGTTCGTACAGAAGTTCTAAGCTTCTTAAAAGTGCAGTCTGTCACAACTGTGTACTGGGTCAACAACTTCTCTATCAGCAAATGCTAATAGTGTCTCCAGTGTCGTGGGCACAGGGTAAGTATTCACAGTACAGTAATTGGGGCCTCCTTGGTTGTATGCTGGCAGAACATCACCTTGATGCTGGTGCAATGCCAGATTTGTGTAATTCTGCATGCAAGTTGGGGAAACAGTAGGCAAAAATTTTGGGATTCCAAACATCCATAATGCTTTTTGCCTTGCAGGAGCAGGGTTTCCCATGGAGCAACCCAAACAGAAGTTTCACAATTCCAGTGCAGCTCCTTACAAGGAATGGGGAAGTTCGCTGAATCTTATCATGTGGGAACCTCCAAAAGAGGAACTGAAAGAGTGCTTGGATGGTTCCACACTCTCAAAACCGTAGCTCACACTGTGTGCGGAGTGCTTGATCCCACATACCATTTGCTTCTACTGCTAAACATTATTAATTACTACTGTCTCTTTTGGCTTTCTCCAGCAGGCAGAGGCCAGGATGGACTGCATTCACAGTGCAGTGCCAGCCATCTCCTGAACCAGTAACAAAGCTTGTGGTGACCAGTGTGCATCTAGTTTCTCTGCTATGTCATTGCCGATTTCCTTCTTGTAGCCTGGCCCCTGCATCCTTGTGAACTGCTTAGCAGATGGTTGTTTGACCAGCACAGATATATCTGTCACGGGAATGAAACAATAGCTGCAGCTCTAGTCCCTTAGTGTGATATAAACTCCCCCAGTTCTGTCTTTCATGTTGGTACTTCTCCCCTGCCCAGCAAGCTATTGTTGGTCAGTAGTGTCTTCTCTTGCTGCTGTCTTAGTGTTTGTGTTCCTCCTTGGCTTGGAATGAATTGCTCTTTGGGGCATTATTTCCTTCTCCTGTCACCTGAACACTCGAGTGAGAGTTGCCACAGCAGGCTATTTTGCCATGTACCTTTTGAAGATGTTTGGATGTTAGGGTTGGAGTTGCCATGCTTGTTTCCCTATGTGTCTGTCTGTTTAGTAGGATTGCATTTGCAAAAGGGGATTGTCCGGGAGCAGCGTCAGCACCCCTCACTTACCAGCAGAGAAGGAGGCCAGATGGCCACCAGAGGAGGAAGCAAGCGGCAAAACTCTGGGGAGCGGGGGGGGGGGTCCAACACCACCAGTGCTATCTGAGGCCAGAGCCAAGCCAGCTCACTAAAAGTCATGCCCTGGAGGACCATGCCTCACCAAGCTTGGACCCAGAACCTCAAGGACCTGACAGGGATTCATGGTCCTTTTTACAGGTGAGGGTGCTGTGCTGTGTTTCCTTGGTTCTTTCTCTCTTCTGTTCAGTGTGTGGGTGGAGCAGGGTGAAGTCACGAAGGTCTGCCAGCATTGCTGTGAGTTGGTTGGCTGCTTCTATATCTGGCTGACATAGGGCGTTGTGCATCATCATCATGCTGATTTGTGATTGGTGGGTGTGGGCAGTGTCATTGTGGACTCCAGTGAAGTTGCTATCCTTTCAGCTCCTTCAGAACTTGGGTCTCTCTGGCATTTCTTTTCTTTGCTGAGGAAGCATAGGACACCAACTAGCTATGCTGGCCTCATACAAAGGTAAAGGTAAAGGTTCCCTTGCCCGAAAGCCAGTCAAATCCGACTCTAGGGTTGCGGTGCTCATCTCCATTTCCAAGCCGAAGAGCCAACGCTGTCCGAAGACGTTTCCGTGGTCATGTGGCCGGCATGACTAAACACCAAGGTGCACGGAACGCTGTTACCTTCCTACTGAAGTGGTACCTATTTATCTACTTGCAATTTCTTGCTTTCGAACTGCTAGGTTGGCAGGAGCTGGAACTAGAGATGGGAGGTCACTCCATCATGCGGCACCCGTGTCTCGAACCGCTGAACTACTGACCTTCCACAGCCTGCAGTTCAGCGTCTTAACCACTTGAGCCACCGCAGCTCCTACATACATACATACATACATACAAACATTAGGGATACATAAATCAGTACCTGGGGTTTAAGAATGGGCTGCCTGAAACACAGTTCCAAAACAGATGTGGTAGACTGAAAGGTCACTTTTCTTAGCCAAACACTGTCTGGTACTTATTATTCTGGTATTTATGCCCTGACCTAGATGGCTCAGGCTAGCCCGATCTCATCAGATCTTGAAAGCTAAGCAGGGTCATCCCTGGTTAGTATTTGAATTGGAGACCACCATGGAATTCCAGGGGTGCTGTGCAAAGGAAGGCAAGGGCAAACCACCTCTGCTTCTCACTTGCCTTGAAAATCCCTTGCTGGGGTTGCCATAAGTTGGCTGCAACTTGATGGCCCTTCACACACACACACGTTTATGCCGGACTCATCCAGGAGAAAATACAGTATTATCCTTTTAGTCCTTTGAAATATTTATTTACTTACAGTATTTATGGTACTGCAGGGCACACTGTTTGCACAGTGGGTTTGGCTGCCCCCTCCCGTGTGGAATCAATTTATGTTCCTGTGTCCTGGCTAGCTGATCATAACCGGCAGTCTTTGAGGTAGGGTTGCCAAGTCTTACCTTGCTTGGAGCAGGGGACTTTGGGGGTGGGCATTCTGGGGGTGGGCGGGGATGTTGCATGACATCCCCAATGCAATGACATCACCTGGAAGTGATGTCATCATGCCAGGGACATAGTGTGGGGCAGGGTTCTTTTTGTAGAAAAAGCCCAGCAGGAACTCATTAGCATAATAGGCCACACCCAACAGCAAAACTCATTAGCATATTGGGCCACACCCCTGACAGCACAGCTCATTAGCACATTAGGCCGCACCCACATGTTACCAAAAGCGTGGTTATCCAGCCACACCCACCTTTTGCTTGTTATTCTGTTTACCTTGTTTGTTGTCAAAACCCAGGGCCTTTTTTTGTAGCAGGAACTCCTTTGCATGTTAGGCCACACACCCCTAATGTAGCCAATCCTAATGAGTTTCTGCTGTTGGGTGTGTCCTATTATGCTAATGAGTTCCTGCTGGGCGTGGCCAACTTGGGAGCCAGCCAGAACTCCATTCCTGTGCGTTCCTGCCCAAAAATAGCTCTGGTGTGGGGGATGCTTTGGTATTTGAACAAATCCTGTGGTTTTTCCGGCTTCAAAACCATAGAGTTTGCCCAAATACCAGAGTATCCCTGTGCAACATCCCCGGCACGATGATGTTACTTCTGGGTGCCATCATCACATCAAGGATGTCACCATGCAACATCCCTGTTTGAGGGTGGCCAGCTGGCTGGCGGTGGGCTGAAGCCCCCAAAATCAGGGTTTTCCCTGGTGCCACTGGGGGAATGGCAGCCCTGCTTTGAGGTCTGATTACTTATGCTTATTAAGTGGACTACAGTTCATTTGTCCCTTCCCTGACAGATGCTGATAGCACATACTTTAGTAGTAATGAGGTATACCTGTAGTATAAATCCAAATGGAATATAACATGAAAATGCAACATTTCCGGGTCATATTTCATTTGAATTCCACAGAACTCTTGTGAGACAGAAAAGATACTCCCAGTTTAGTGTCAGAATCATCTGTAGCTGAAGCCAAAAGTCACAAAATAATGTCTCCCTACTCTAGCCCAGAGCCAGGTTTTGTCTTAATGAAACATTAAGACTGGATTCTCAATGGTTGGGGATGGTTGGGACCAATGTTCCCTCTAAGCTGCGGAGTCTTGTGAGCAAAAATCCTACTTTGTGAGCCACTGACATTAAAGTTGTGAGCAAGTGATTTGGCTGCTGCATGAATTAGTTTGCTCTGGAGCCGTCCTTCCTGAGCTAAGATGAAAAATGTGTGAGCCGGAGGCTAAAAAACTGTGAGCTAGCTCACACTAACTCAGCTTAGAGGGAACACTGGTTGGGACTCTCATGCAGGACTTATTCTGCTAGATTATTCAGAAACTGTCACCGCTGGACAAGAAACCTGCACTTTGAACACTCAAGATAAAATCATGAGAGCCAAAAAAAAAAAAAGTTTTTTCTTTTTTTTCTTTACTCCTGGATTGCTCATTTTATTTTCAGTATATTTTCAGTTGTTATTTTGGTACTATGAAGAGTCAGACTATAAATGTCCTGTGAAAGAAGAAGATGAAGTTCTCTAGATTTTTCCACAAAACTGGTAGGCTGTATAAAAGTGTCTTGGGTGCTACGTGCTCTATGCTTGCATATGTGGCCCATCCCAAGATAAAGCAACACAGAGAAAAAGGGTTATATTAGTTTAATTGGACTTGACTTGCAAAGTGCACTTAACACTGGATCAAGGCAATGCAGTTTTGATCCTATTACCCCTCTTGTGTGTGTGTGGGGGAAGGTTGTAAATTTAAGCTCCCATCTATTAGACTTGTGAAGGGTTTGAATAAGACTCTTGAATTTGATTTTATTCTTCTATAAAAATCCCATCTGGATGCTAAAATTAGATGTCATCCATAGTAAATTTATGTATTTATTATTTCTACTTACAGCGGAATGTCTCCACATTTAGTTCCTAGAGTGGATAACAATAAATTAAAATAAGAAGAGCGCCAATTATAGAGCCATATCAGCTGCTGTACAAAATCCAACAATAAAATCAACAATAATAAAATACTGTGTAGCCAGCAGGAAAACATTTAAAAAACCCAGAAGGCCACGAAAACAAACCAGTGTTGGTTTTTTTCCTTACTTCTTAAAGGGCTAAGGGCAGAGATCTGGGAGATTCTCTTTAGGGGAATGGAACTGCAGAAATCATGAACCACAAGAAGGTGCTGATAGATGGTGATGTTGTCTCCTTAGGTGGTGGGATTCACTGTAGGGCCTCACTGCTTGATTTCAGTTCTTGGGAGGGAAGGGGAACCCTGTGGAAGAAGACATTCCTCCAGACATTTCAGATCCAGACCAGTTAAGGTCTTTTAAGTTCATAACTAGTTGCTGAATTTGATTTGGAAACTGGTTGTAAGCCTTTGATTGACAGATTTTAAGTAAATAGTCAAGTGTAGTTTTCTCCCTGAAGAAGACCACAGACAACAATTGAGCCATTGTTATCCAGACCTTCAGTGGTAAACCGAGATAGAGGTGAACCCTAACACATGCAATATAATGGAATGGTCTTTTTTCTCCAGGCAAAGTCTCAGCTAGCATACCAGCTAAGGCAGGTATGTTGGATCTGGCAAGAGCAAAGTTGAAGCTAGGAGCATTCCCAAGCTGCGAGCTGTCTGTCCAGGATGGATAAATCTTCAGCGTCCTGCATACTCTGGCCTCCACAGGCCTAAAATGTAGCAATGCCCCTGTCTTGATTCCCCCAAAGAAGTCAGGGCGTTGAACCGCTTTTCAGAAAACAGCAAGTTCCTGAAAGAACGAGGCCTCTTTTTCTGTTTATTGCGTGAAAACATGGATGTAAAAAACAACTCTTTTCACAATTCATAAATGATGTACTACATATATCTTAGGCTATTTGCAATCTGTCATTCTTGGCTCAAGGCCATCTTTAAAGGAACATAAATACATGTCATCACTGTACTTGCTGACATTAATGCTTTGTTACAGTGCCTCCCTTTGTTGCAAGAATAATCAGGAGCCTTGTGGGAGCCTAAAGACTAACCAAATGTTCATTCTAGCATAGGAATTTGTGGACTGGAATCTACTTTATATGCACGGATAGTCACTGTGCATTCATTTTATGTTGGGGTATGAAAAGAGTCACATAGACTGTAGGGTCAAAAGGCCATGAGATGCAGGAGGTTGTAGGGGGGTAAAATGTAGTTAACTTCTGTACTGAGTAGGAGTCCAAGGTTTTGGTGAGCTAGTTAACACCTGAACCCCCCCATTCTTGTCATCCTCACTGTCAGAATGCAGACTGTAAGCTGGGGCAGGGACCTGAAGTCACATCGGGAAGGGAGGCTCATGCTACTTGTTACAGCTCGAACTAGCTATAAAAATAAGACGGTGTAATGTTTTTATATCTAATTTCGAAGTGCCAGTTGGTTTTTAAGCTCTTGGTTAAGTCAGAGCTGCTTGGAGAAAACAATGCTGTTTGAAAACAAAAGAGTCTTTAAAGGAGGGCAGTGAAAGATAATGGGCAGAATCCATAGTCCTGCACACATGATGATCTCCCCTTTCCCTCCCTTTAAGAGAAATCCCATGTAGGCACACATGGCATACAGTTTTGCAATATGGATACAGTCTTTCCCCTGACTACCTAAGAGAAATCCCATGTAGGCACACATGGCCTGCATAGAGCATACAGTTTTGCAATGTGGATACAGTCTTTCCCCTGACTACGCACGTTTAAGCCCCATTGAACACATGATGAAATATGTGTGTGTTTAGTTTGCAGTGTGACAGTTTTGCAGTCACACTGCTGTCCACGTTCTCTATAAAGGCAAAACTGCCATCAGTTTTCATCAGCCAGAAGACGGGGTCTTCTGTATACTTAGCCATACAAGCTTAATGGTAATTTATATCATACTGATTAACATTATTTTAATTATTTTTAGCGAATGTCAGGTTGCAATACTTTTCTACCGTTACTAATTAAATGTTACTTATTTAGTTAGTTTACTATATTTATAGTCTGCCTTTCTCACTGAGGCGCAAAGCAAATTACACAGTGTAAGAGAGTCAGCGTGGTTTAGTGGTTAAGGACGACAAGACTCTAACCTGGAGAACAGGGTTCAGTTCTGCACTCCACATAAAGCTAGTTGGGTGACCTTGGGTCAGTCACAGCTCTTTCAGAGCTCTCTCAGCCCCCAAAATAAGTCTTGCTCACCACCTAGTGGTGCATAATGCTAAAAGAGCTAGAACTTCAGGCTGCCAGATAATCTTAGGATCTTCTGGCTATACTGCACACACTGCCATACGATAAATAATAATTATTTTTACAGTGTAAGTCTATGCAGTCAACATGAAAAAAATCTAATAAGCAGCATACTAGGACAAAGATTACAGAAATCCAAGCATACATTGAATATTAGATATGGTACAGAATGCAGATATAATGCAGCAAAATGGTAGCGCATCAGTAGAAAATAATGCAGTGATGGTGCCGCAAATGGCTAATACATCCCATACACAGTGGTTTGGTCCCCATCCCTTTTACTTTATAAAGCACCTTCCTGAACCATTCTTTTATAGATCCAGGTGGTCAGCTGTGTTGGTCAGTAGATTCCAATGTATCTGAAAAAGTGTGCATACACACAAAAGCTCATACCTTGAATAAAACTTTCTTGGTCTTAAAGGTGCCACTGGACTCTAAATTTGTCCTACGCTCTTTTATAGTATAGCCATCTTACCTTTATAGAAATACCCTCCTGAACAATTCTGTTTGTATAGTTTGTGAAATGACAGTAACATGGGAATCTTCCTGACCTCCTTAGGCAGGCAATTCCACAAGGTGGGGGCCGCCACTGTGAATGCATGTGTATGGACAATTCTGGATCTTGCCACCATTTGTAGGGTGTCTGCAGATATGAGGGTCCAAGGCCATGGATGGGCTTTTCTACCGCTTTAACAAATTGGATCATTTAAAAGAAGGGGGGGGAGTAGACAATGACACCGGTGAAATATATTTAGAGGATGGAGTAGGAAGCAATAGAACCCTCTTCTTTTTCCCCCCGACAGTAAACAGAACGGTTTTAAAGGTTAGTGAAAGTCATCAGTTACTTACCTTGCTACCTTTCCTCCAGCAAGGTAGTGAAATCCTTTGTCTGCGGTATTCTTTTATTATCAGATCCAATAAAAGGCATAGGCAACAAAGACGGGTCGGAGAGGGAGTATTTTTTTGTCAGTTGCATAGAATGGTTCTGACAAAGTTAGTGAATCAGTGGAGCTGACACACAGGGTTCTCTCAAACTGATTGATATTTTCCAAAAGAATGATTAAATAGGAAGAGTGGTGCCTTGTCACATAGTGAAGAGCTTGCTGGCTAAATATCAGGTATTTGATATCACACTGATAGATGAATGCTTTGAAAGGCCTTACCTGGTTGTCATATTTAAGGGCACCTCTATCTTATCAAAACGGCCAGCCCTGTTTTCCTCTTTCATCTTACCCAACCTCCACTAGATGCAAAAAACCAGAAAGTTTTAAAAACAATGTAGGCGACTGTGATGTAAGTTTTTAAAAACCAGGACTATAGAAGCCATCTCAGAGATTACGATGCGTCAGCTGAGTTTCCGTTAGGAAGAAATGGAAGTTTCTTAAGTTGCTGATAATTTTGACAATCCAAAACATGTACATTAGAATGACATTTTGATTGGTTAGTTACAAATTCCAGCACACTGTTCTGAGAACTCATAGGTGTATAAAATATATTTTAAAAAAGCATGTGTGAGGTATGTTATAGTAAATGTCAGAAACTAGATGAGTGTTCACAGGTACCAGTAAGAAATGTGTCGTATTCCTGCTTAGCCTGTTCAAATCTTATGACCTAAAAGTTCCTGAGGTTTCTGACATTTGCCATAATATATATGGTGCAGAAAGAAAAGGAGAGAGAGAATAGGAAGAGTTGTCCGTTTTCTTCTGCTGGAGGGCAGTGCAACCGCACAATCAATCTTCCCTATCGAGGGGCCAATCAGAAGCCCGAGGCATAGCTGGAATGGAAAGGGCTGTCAAGTTGCAGCCAACTTATGGTGACCCCTCATGGGGTTTTCAAAGCAATAGATGAACATAGGTGGTTTGCCATTGCCTGTCTTTGAATAGCAACCCTGGACTTCCTTGGTGGTCTCCCATCCAAGTACTAACCAGGGCCAAGTCTGCATAGCTTCTGAGATCCGAGGACCACCCATAGTTATGGCTTGTTTAATGCAGCAAACATAGTACGTGGGCGTTGGAGTTCTGGTTTCAGAATTTCTCCTTAAGAAGTCAGGTATTTGGCAGTAGGCTTGCAACCTCTTCTGTGACATCACAGCAGGTGAACAGCTAAACTGTGATGTCACAGCAGGCCCCACCCACTTGGAAACTAATTGGCAAGGGTAATACTGGCCATTGTGACATCAGGTCAGACAATGGTGTAAGGGAAAGCAAGGTGGGCAGAAGGAAGTACAGGATCATCAGGATAGAGGCTCACTGACACACAGAGAACATGGAGTCAAATGAAATCCTAAGGCTGACAGGAACCACAGAACCCTCTTCCCTCCCCTCCCTACCATTGGCTCAACTCTTTCTTGTATTGCTTTTATATCAGTCCAGCTGTCTTTTCTTCACCTTTGCTGTTTCTAAGCCACAAAACACATACATCAAGGCTGCAGTGAGACAGGAAATCCCCTTTTATTGCATTGGGTGCTGTTGCAGAATTGCTGCCCCTGCTTAGCTTTACCCTGCCCTGTGCTTCATAAGGGTGTCATGCTTTCTTCTTTATGAGGTCCTTTTAACGCAACACATCTCCAGTATGCAGGAACATCTGGTATCCTAGTGCTGTTGGCAGCCAGAATTCTTTTTTTCCCCCCAGTCTACAGATTTAAACAGCATAGAATACTTAGAATACACAAGAGAGTTACTGGCTCATGAAAAGCTGTATGATTCTCCGAGGCGCTCCTCTTGGTCTTGCTGTCTTTCATTCTTTTGGTTATCTCAATATTTGTATTACTAATGCAGAATAACCCCTCCTGACTGCTGCAGGGAACATATTGATCTGAGAAATCCCTTTGAAGTGGCAGAGTAATCTATTTAACTTCCAGACATAGCTTGGGAAGATTGGAAAATGTCTCTTGATCATTCTTGGAGATGTGTTCACCTTTAGTCTCCCTTAATTAGAACCTCCCAGTTTTCTGTATGATCTTGGATGAATTAGGGTATGGTAAGGATTTCAGTTGGGGTATGGAATTAAGGAATAAAAGTCAAAAGCATTTCTGCTAGTGTGTGTGTGTGTGTGTGCGTGTGTGTATAAAGAGGCATTGTTCCAGAATATTTTTTTTGTTATCATCTCTTACGCAAACACCAGACAGGAGTAAGAAGAGCTTCATTAACTCTTATGTGGAAATGTTTCAGCTTAGGTCTTGATTCTGTACTGAACTGTAAGGTATGCAACTTTAAAGCACAATCTGATCGGTCCAGGCTTTGAATTCCTCTTGTGTGTTTATAGAAAATTTACACAACTTGTGATTGATCAAGCTGAGTGCAGCCCATTGTGTATTGTGTCCTTATACTGCAGTGTTACCTGGCAGTAAGTCCCATTTATGTTCAGTTGAATTTCCTTCTTAGTGAACATGGTTATGCCCATTTTTGCAAGTGCTTATCTGTAAAATTGAAGCAATATGATGGGCTCACAAGGATGTTATAAACATGAAGTCGATAGAGATTGCAAAGTATTTTGTAAATTAAAAAACTGTTATATAAGACTTTATTGTTCCTTTGGTTTTGTCCTGACCTGGCTAGTCCAGTCTCATCAGATCTTGGAAGCTAAGCAGGATCGGCCCTGATTAGTACTTGGATGGGTTGACCACCAAGGAAGTCTAGAGTTACTATGCAGAGGCAGGCAATGACAAATCACCTTGGAACATCTCTTGCCTTGAAAACCCTACGGGGTTGCCATAAGTCAGCTGTGAATTGATGGCACAAAACCCCCCACAAATAAGAGTTTTAAAGATCAGTCACTTTGATAGTCACTGGTGGCTTTCTATGGAATGAGATGGGGTGTATGATGCTTATTTAAGGTATAATTTTCTGTTTATGGCTGGAACTTTTGGGCCCTCTGAGCTTTAGCTTCTGTTAAACAAAGCTTCTAATCCAAGAGGTGATTTTATTGTAGAACTGGAATATCTAAGAAATTCTTTGATGTGTATTTGAAGGGAAGGAAGGTATTCCACAGAGATAATCATTTGCACACATTGAAAACACCTATACCACAATTGTTAACATGGCATTTCAGCCCCAAGTGTATATTTTGATAATTAAAGCCAAAATTTTATGCACATAAATTAAGACGGCAAATGCTAAACATACTTTGAGTGACCTCCTCCACAGAAGGCAGTGGGACTTACTTTTGAGTAAATATTTATGAGAAGTCAGACTGAAAGTTCTAAATATACTAAACCGGAAATAAGTTCCATTCAACAGTGGGATTTTCTTCTGAATAAATATATTTGGGATTGATTCATGAATAATTATGCTTCATCAGTCTCCAGCGCAGCCCATGTCCTGTTTACTGTGTGTGAAGGTAGTCAGTAAGCTTATTGAAACTTATGACTTAAGTGGCCCCGGGTACCTTCAATATCTGCTAATAAACCCAGCAGTCAGATCTTGTGAACACCTCAATGGAAAGATGCCCTGGACTGCACAGGTGCAAAAAGCAGACAGCATAATTTCTCTTCTGTTGGTCATTTAAGGATGAATCTGGGGAACGAACTGTAAGCCATTCTGTGCAAACAATTTAGTTGTTGGACTGGGGGAAAGTAGCCATAAGATGACCCTAGCACAAGCCATTAGTGCACAGGTGTGAAGCTGCTCAACCCAATGTAATGCTCAAGAGAAACTTTGCCTGGCATATCAAGATGACCCAATTAAGAGATTACCCTTGCATGTAATGGAGGGAGTTGAAGAAGGGTTTGCATAGCAATCAAAGTTTCTGTGTTGAAGTTCTGTGCATGTTTAGGTAAACATGCCCTGTTTTTAATATATTGGCAACTTTGACTGACAGTAAGAGTTGGGAGGAAGAGCTGAAACTGTGATCACATTTGCATTAGTTGGGAAAGCTATGGTTCCTCAGTGGGGATTCAGTGCCTGTAAAAGCATTCTACAGAAACCAGTGGGTAATGGGAAACATATCTGTTTTCTGGGATATCTTCAGCTTCCTGCTTGTAAATAACTGGTTAGAACTCATGATGGGCAAACTCTTTTTTTTTTAATTGACTCTCCTAAAGAGGAGAGGGTTTATTCATTTTTCATATAAGAAAGAGGAAAGTATATAGTGGGATAAAGAAAAGTTTGGGTGATCTTATTATTAGTATGTTAATCTTTTATTAGTAATACACAAATCTTCTTTTGGCTTCTTCTGCAAGCTGTCAATCGTCTTTCATCTCTATCTGTTAAGAAAATTTTAAAAAAACTGTTAATAGATTAGTAGTGTCCCTCTGGTTTTTGTTAGTAAAGTCTTTTTCATGCGCTTTCCGAACTCGTCTTCATGGTCTGGGCAGCCTCCCTTTCACGTCTCTCAGGTTGTATGAAGGACCCTTCCCTGCTCCTTTGTCCTCCGGGGTCTTAACTTCCCCCTCCGATCCGCTGTCTCTGTCGCTGTCCATTTCCTTCCATATGGCGAGTGCTGCTTCCTCCTTGCTGGCGTGCCTCTTCAAAAAATCTTGAGCTTTGAAAATGGAGTCAATCTTCTCCCTTTTATCGTTGAACTTGAAAGTGAGTCCTTCTGGAATCAACCAGCGATAATTAATTTGATGGTTCTGCAAGAATAAGGTCAGTCCTTTATATGCTTTCCTTTTCATTCGAATTTCAAATGGAACATCTTTCAAAATTCTAATTGTCTGCTCTCCAATCTTCATAGGCGTTGATGAAGATG
>NW_015169842.1:91280-112763 GCF_001447785.1 Gekko japonicus | reverse complement strand
GCTTGTCCTGAAACTTTTTCTGGCTCGACATCTTGTTTTTTTGTTTACTTTTTAAAAGTTTGTGCCGCACAGCTACAAAATGAGATTTCCTGTGTCTCTTCTAACAGTTCGCCAAGAGGTAACACTGCTCCTTTCAATTTTCACTCCCCCCCTCTCTTCCTTTTAAATCAGTCTTTGTTACACAGGGTGGGGGGGATTCAACTCCCTCCTCCCTTGCGGTTTTTCGAAAAAGGGGGGGAGCGCGCTCAATTCTTTTTCTCCCGTTCCGACTGGCAACTCACAGTTTTAGCTGAAAATCTTCTTTTAAACGCTCATCCGCTTAATCACCCGGTGACGACCGGTGGCTCCGCTAGTCCCCGTGCGGGGCACTGCCACGGCTAGGGCCATTGGGGCATGGGGCGAGCCTCAATTTCCGACCATTCGGCCGGAAAAGAGGCACATCCCCTGTGCGCCCTGGATCGGAGCCCCTACCTGGGTCTCCTTAGGGTCTCCGCTTGTGCGGATTCCCCCCTTGGCCGCGCATGGGCGAAACGACTTCGGGAGCGTCCCGAAGATGCGTCCGCAATTCGCGAAGTCAAAACCGGAAGCCGATGGGAAAACTCATTGTGGGAAGAAATACAATGAGCTCTATAAAGAGGCCTCAGGTAAGTGTCCCAGCTGTGGCTGGTGGGGCGGTGAAGGGAAGGGGGGGAGGCGAGGCATGTTTAAAAGGCAGCTGCTGGACAGAAACTTTATTTATTAAGGAAAAGCAGAAATCAGAATGTGGAGGCATTTGGAGGGTCACAGTGCATATGGTTAACTGCTATTCATTCCCACGTGGAAACGCCAGACCCTGTTGCCTCACAAAAAGTTAGAAAACCTTGCAAATCTAGGCTCATATTCAAAAGGCTTCATTTCCTTCTGCTTAGCTATAAGGCAGGGCTGTCTCATTCTGCTGCCCCAAGTGGGTAGTATGGGAGGAGAGCCACATGGTAACAGGTATGCTTCCCTCCACCCCTGACTTATGTTGATTTGGGGCTATGTAGTAGCAACTAAGGTAGAAAAGCACCTCCTCCTATGCCATGTTTTCTGGGTTCAAAGAGTCTGGAAAGTGGTTCCATAGACAGTTACAGGGTTGCCAACTCTGGATTGGGAAATGCATGTAGATTTAAGGGGTAGAGCCTGGGGAGGGCAGGGTTTGGGATGGGGAGGGACCTCAGCAATGTATAATGCCATAGAGTCCTGTTTAACACTTTAACTGATTAACAGTTTAACTGGCTCCCTGCTAATGCCCCATGGCCGCTTGGGGCTCCCAACTTGGGAGTTGTAGTTCTAATTCCTTTTGCTATTGTTATAATAAGACCAGCTGAGAACTACGACTCCCAAGGTGCAACGTGTCAAAAGTGGGGGTGTAAGAATGAGAGAGCTGGCGGGACGGGCAGTAGGTGAGTCATCACCAGCGCGGCGAATTATAAGATGGGTGCAAATTAAAAAAAATTAACCTATGGTACAAATCCTTAATACACTGTTGACTATAACCTGGGGGTGCAAAAGGCACAGTAGGAATTGCTTGGAGGAAGCACCCGCTGCCCCTTGGAATCATTTTTGAAAGTAGGGATGCTTGAACACTTGCCAGTGCAGCTCAAATTCTGTTCACCAGTGGCAAATAGGGAGCTGGTTTTTTTGTTGAACAGCTCAGCTGCTCACTAACAGTTCAGACCTTTTTTGGTTACTTGTTACATACTGAAAAAAATACAGTGCAAATGACAGGGTTTCACACACACATACATTCTTAATCTGATGGGATTTGGATGAAGATGTATGAATGTATTTTTAAAATATAAAACCATACTTGGAAGAAACATTAAACGAGCTGCAAGGAGTCATTTTTGGAACCAAATGTTGCTTTTTAAAAAGTCCCTTAGTATCACTCAGAGAAGTTCAGTGCACCATTTTGCTGAATGGAGAACAAAAGAACAGGCAAGGGAAATAAAAAGAATTCACTTTTACAACACCTTATGTTTCGCTGTTAGTAATCTGAGACTGCCAACATTGTAGTGTGGCAAAGGCTGCAGCTGGATTGCAAAGGTTGCTGTAAAAACTGCTGTTATAACATAAGCTACAAAGAGCGATAAAAAGGATGAAATTCAGCATCAAGGGTATATTCCCAGCCAAACACAGTTTATTAAATACGTCATGTGTTAACTCTACTTTAAATTCATGGCACAGTCCTGTGAGCTGCAAATGCTGAAGTAACCCAGTATAAGGGCTGGTTGACACTTGCTTTGCTGTCACAGGATTTATCTGCACTTGGTTATTCCATTGGAAAAGCACTGCATTTGGGATGATATTAAAGGTTTGTCTGTGGTAGTAATCAGTGATGGCTCATCAATAGATGATGGATTCCTCTGATAGTGAATATGCATATGGAGCTGGTTCATGCATGGCTACTGGATGTTTGCTAGCTTGTAACTGAATTTGTGAACTTGTTCCATTGGAAAAGATACCTGATTTATTTAGTAAAATATTTATACCCTGCTTTTCCCTTGTGGGGGAAAAACAACAGTAACAGTCTATTAACTTCCCTCCTCAAGAAAATGCCTGCAAATTAAACCATGTTAAAAGCCCTGAGATCCAGTTTGGTGTAATGGTTAAGTGCGCGGACTCTAATCTGGGAGACCCGGGTTTGATTCCCCACTCCTCCACTTGCACCTGCTGATGTGACCTTGGGTCAGTCACAAGCTCTGGCACAGCTGTCCTTGAAAAAGAGCAGTTTGTGTCAGAGTTCTCTCAGCCCCACCCACCTCACAGGGTGTCTATTGTGGGGAGGGGAAGGGAAAGGAGTTTGTAAGTTTCCAAGTGAAGGGCGGGGTATAAATCCAGTCTCCTCCTCCTCCTCCTCCTCTCCCTCTTCTTCTTCCAGACAAAATACTCCTTAAGGCACCTTCTAAAAACTGAGATGCTAGAAATGGCATCCTCCTCACCTCTTCAGGGGGTGTATCCCGCAAGATGGGTGTCACTATAGAAAATGAATTGGCTCTAGGTAGTACATTCTCAGTGACTTGTGCTGAGTTGTGGGGTGGGGACACAACTAGAAGATGGCAATCAGGGCACTTTAGAAGAAGAGATTGGATTTATACCCCACACATCACTCAGAGTCTCAGAGTGGCTTACAATCTCCTTCCTTTCCTCTCCCCACAACAGACACCCTGTGAAGAAGTTGGGGCTGAGAGAGCTCCTTTGAGAACTGCTCTTGAGAGAACAGCTCTGAGAGAACTGTGACTGGCCCAAGGTCACCTAGCTGGCTGCATGTAGAGGAGTGGGGAATCAAACCCGGTTCTCCCAGGTTAGAGTCCATGCTCCTAACCACTACACCAAACTGGCTCTTTAGTTAGCATATGGGAATATATGGGAAGAGATGGTCTGTATTCGAGATAGTGTGAGGTGATAAGGAAGTTCTATCTCTGTGTCAGACTCTGCCACTCAGAGATTGGAGAGGGACTTGGCTTCCAGCTTCTCCTTTTCCAGCATGCCTGTGAGCAGTGGCTCAACAATGGAGTGGAGGGGGCTATTCCCCCACCCTGGTTCCCTCTCTCCTCAGCTTCTGGCTTTGAGGATAAGACCTGGCTTCTTTCCTCCTTGGCTGTCTCCAGAGAGGCCTTATAAAGAATACCTGGGGCGGGACTTCCCTGGACTCTCACCAATGCATCCCAAGCCTCTTCAGTGACTGGCCTCCCAGCCAATGGGCTGTTGCCCTCCCCCCCAGCCTGCTAGCCTCTCCCAGTCCCTCCTCCTTAGGGCTAAGACCCATTTGATATTTTCAGGGGTTGTTTTTGGCCTGCTGGGCTTTCTCTCTGCTCCACAGAGTCCCTGGAGGTTGCTCTTCCTGCTCCTGACCTCCCATTCCTGTCCAGCCATGCTCAGCTGGCCTTTCCTCATCTTCCCTCCCCTGTTCATCTGATGTTGGCCAGAGATGCTCACTGGAGACCTCTTGGTCATGGGTGGGGCTAGTGAGTGGTGCGGGCTGCAGGAGTCTGTCCAGTGCCACCATGGCAGGCCCACTGGGCTCCTTAGAAGGAGGTAAGTGAGGGGGGGGACTCTGTCTCTGGACACTGTAGTGACTTGCTTGCATATGCAGCCATGACAATGGACATACATGTAAACCAGCATTAGTAAAGCTTGAAAATTAACCAGAGACACTTTGTGTTTGCATTACTCTCTTCCTTTGATAAGCAAAGCTGTACCACACTGTTCATTTTATTTCCTTGTTTATTATGGGAGTTAATTTTGTAACTTTCCATTTCTTTGGTTATAATGTTTATGCAAAAACATTAGAGATTTCTATAGGGACCTCTGCCTGAACATCATGTACAGAAGACAGTCCATGGAGGGCAGTGGAGAATTAGGGCTGAACCTAACTTGTTCATGACATTTTAGAATTGATCGTTTTAATCAAGAATTATCTCTCAGGTACATAGATGTGATTAGCAGGTTTACTGATTTGCTTGTGAAGACTTTTAACATTTGCTATGACGCTCAAATAATTTGGCCACCCAATGAGAAGGGAGCACTCACTGGAGAAGACCCTGATGCTGGGAAAGATTGAAGGTCAAAGAAGACGGGGACGACAAAGGATGAGATGGTTAGACAGTGTCATAGATGCAATGAACGTGAAGTTGAGCCAACTTCAGAGGACGGTGGAAGACAGGAAGGCCTGGCGGGATCTGGTCCATGGGGTCACGAAGAGTCGGACTCGATTGTGCAACTGAACAACAGCAACAAATGACTTTTACACATAGCTAAACCCCCCCAATACATATCAAGATCAGCAGTGAGCCTGGCAAGCAATATACTTTGCACCTAAATAGGTAGTTGCTCAAGAACAAATCGGGTGACTTATAAGGTCAGGTGATGCCCCCTTGTCTCCTGTAGGACAGACAAAAGGAAGCACTTCTTCACACAACATGTAATTAATGTACAGAACTCACTGCCGCAAGGTATAGGGATGACCATTCAGATGCTTTGGGGGGGGGCAGAATTACTTCATAGATAGGTCAATGGCTGTTAACAATGATAGCTACAATGGAACCTCGGGGCTCAGAGACTGTTCCAGTTTTTGGGAAGTAGCTGTGTTGCCTTCGTTCTGGGAGGGTAGCACTGTTGTCCTCATGCCCTTTACACTGGGTTTTCTGGGGGCATCTGGCTGGCAATAGTGGGATACAGGATGCTGAACTAGGATCCCGGTCACATGGGCCGTAAAATGCGCGGGGGGGGGAGCGTGGCAGTTTGGCCCGGAGCAAAATAACGCATGGCCGCCCGATCACAGGTCCCGTCGAGGTCCCGTGGGTGGGGGCGAGGTGGCGATCACACGACGATCCTGCAGCGTGGCAAAGAAGTGGCACAGCACAATCTCACCAACGGCATGCGCAATTCTGCGGAGCAATGGAACTTTCGCTTTCCTCTTCATGCGCATGCACCGTTGGGTGCTTGTGCGCATCCTGTGGACGGGACATGGGTGGGCGCTGGATGCCACGGACTACCACCAGAAACACGATCAGACGCCAGCCCTTGCCCCAAGGTTTCCGGAAACTAGTACCTCGGAGGTACTAGTTTTTAACTCCGCATCTTTGGTGGAAAGCCTTGGGTTAGCCACGGGAGCTCTACGCTTCCCAGATGTTGCGGTGTGATCACGCCCAGAAAATCCGCCTATCTTCCGTCTCTGTAGCATGGCTAATGCTCCGTGTGACCGCAGCCTAGGATCTGTTTTAAAGAAGGGCTATTCTCAGTCTTTTGTTATGGGTTCCACTATATCCTCTGGTTTTGCCACCTCCCACTGTATAGTTCTAGTGAAGTGTCTTCTGTTATGTAAATTAGAAGTATAAAAAAGCATATTTGTAGATTCCTAAAACTAGGGTGGGGATGGAGTTTTGCACATTCTTATGAGACAGGTAGGAAGGAGGGGGGAAGTGGTGAAAAATAGTTGTATTTATTTATTTTACTTCATTTATAACCTTCCTTTCTCACTGAGACTCAAGAGAAATTACAGATCTCTCTCTCTCTCTCTCTCTCTCTCTCAGATGATATGACAATCATTAAACAATGCAGTAAGACTAGGCTTACAGAACAGGAAAACAGTGCAACCAAACAAACAAACAAAACCTGCCTAATGCATGACATACCATAATGCAAAAAGTGGGTTCAGTCCTGAAGAGTCACTGAAATTGAAATGCAAAGCTGAGCAATCCCTACCTTCAGTAGCCAGCATGTGAGGGTGGAATACACACTCACTATTTCCTCCATGTCCATTCATTCTCTCATGAAGAAACTGAACCAGGAGCATTACTTCAGTCCACGGGTACATTTCTCAAAATCCATTAATTTGCCACTTATAAACCATTCTGATTATATGTACAAAAGAGTAGGTCAAGGGTACTAAGGGTTAACTGATCTGGGCAAAATTATCGTGTTTATTTGCCTTGTGATTCTATGATAATTCTTAATGTTCAATAGAGGTAACAATTAAAAAAGGCCCAAATTACAGAAAGCATCTTTGAGGTTGGCATACAGGTAATTATTTGCAGCATGTTTTGCAATTACAGAGTACTCAACCATTAAAATGCCAACTAGATCTTTTATTAAATACTTTTTTTTTTTGCAAAAAGCTTTTCAGAAAAGCAGTCGACATGTTTGTTTAGCTGGAAGAGAAGCTTTTAAAATGTGAAATCTGTTGAAAAGCTGAATGTGAGCAGCAACAATAATTAACCATGTTCCAGTTTCATTAATTAAGGAAAAGAAACTGCAGGGGAACTAAATGAAGGTTTTCACAGGGTCTCACATTCTTACGAATATATTAAATTCTCTTTTGTTGAGTGAGATTATTGTTCCATCTAGCTGGTATTCCTGTTCTGTCCAGTAGTAGCTTTCTAGTGCCTTGAGTAGAGGGCTTTCCAGGCGTTGGCATTTTGGGGGGTGAGGGGTGGGAAGGGATTGAACCTAAGAGTGAGCTGTGGAAACTTACTCCCCATAATCTTTGTTTGATATGTGAATTAAAGATATTTCTTATTTCTAATATTATTTTTTATGTACGTCAGAAGTACATCATTGCAAGATCCATCCTTTCTTTTCGTGGTGCAATCTCTTGCACAGATCTAATATTTTACCCCATATTATTTTCTCTTTTGAGCATTTTCCAGTAGGACCTGTCAGTAGTGATCCTTAGATCTTGGGAATGGCTGTCCCTAGAGATTTATTTCAGCCACAAGATCCTGGCCTGCTGGAAATTTTTGTTTGAGGAATCTCTTTAGAGGATTACTTCAAGTTGCAAGATTGTTTTCATAGCACATCTTTAGGGAGCCTTTAGACTGCGTTTTTTATATAAAACGTTACAAAATATGTTTTTGTGTGTGACTTTTAAATTTTTTTTGAAGACTGCCTGTAGAGAATGTGAGCTCTGGCAATATAGAAATAAAGTAGAAACGTGTTGGTTTAGCTTTGGTTCTTTTTTTCCGCCTTCTGGTAGTTTTCAGGAGATGAAGTATCACATCCGAGAACGACAACTGTCCGTGCTGCTGGGAAGCTGTTGTCAGAAAATATTTAAACCAAATTAACCAAATTTTGTGATGAACTGGGTTGGTTCATGCGTTCACGAATCATGATTCATTCAATCACACTGTTTGTGAACCACCCACAAACCACCATGGTTTTTGCAGTGGTTTGTTTGGTTCGTAAGAGGGTTCATGGCAGTGAAATGCAAGTTAGCTCAGAAGGCATTTAAATGCATTCTGACAGCTCACTTGCATTGCACCACAGTAGTGGCACGACTCACACAAGCAGCGGCACTCTATGGTTTGAAGTCGATTTCACCGTAGGGTTTTGCCCAAAAACCAGTGTCATCCCCAATGTGCCTACATGTCATTGCATGACGTTAGTTTCAGTGATGTCAGCACATCAGGAGTGATGCTTCTGGCTCCCAGAGCGTCCCCCCATCCCCCTGCCGGCAAATCAAAGGGACCTGGCAACCCTACTATTTATACTAGATGAGTTTACAAAGGGGCTGTGTAAGTTTATGGAGGATGGGCTGCTCATTGGCTGTTAGCAGCAACGCTAAATGCACCTTTTATGTAGGCTTCCTGGACGCATCTGGCTGGCAACTTTGAGGAAACAAGATGGTAGAGTAGATGAATCTTTAGTCTGAGCCAACAAAAATAATCCCCAGAAAGTGTCTGAATGTGGTAGCAATTAAAGGGGGAAAGCAAAAACACCTGAAGTCTTTTTTAAACCAGAACAAAGCTTACCCTGTAGTTATTGACTGAAGTTTTAGATCAGTATGTACACATACACACACCTTCAAATTTATTGATGGTCATACTTTATATGTTAACCTTTTTTTAAAAAAAATCACAGCTAGCTGCAGAAAACAGTTCATGAACAGGGCTGGGTTCTGCAGGTAAGACAAGCTTCGCATGGTTTTCTTGTACTCTTTCATAGGAAGAACATGTGCTGACTGAGGATGCTAGACCATGAAGAGAGGTTGATTCAGGCCTACATATCAGCCTCCTCCACCATCTTGGTGCTGCTCCTGCCATTGCCAGCTCTTCCTCCTCATGTTCTGCCATGAATATATGGATGAGGTACTCTGAATAACTTGCCCTCACTTTAATTCTTGCTTGGAGTTTTGAGATCTCATAAGAACAAAAACGAAATGTCCACCAAACCCACAAGGACAAGACTCACAGCTCTAACTGAATCTAAACCAGCAAAAAAATAAAATGAAATTTAGGGCCTGGGTGAGCCAAAAATCAGTAACAAGTATGGAAACATTTACCATGAAAGCAATTTTTAAAAAATATTGCTACTCCTTTAGCCTTGCCAAGTCCCCCCGGGGGGTGGGGAAACCCCCGCCCCAGTGGCCCGTTCCCCGCCGCCGGTGGATCGGGCCACTGGGGGGAACTCCACCCCCACGTGCACGTCACCTGGAAGTGACGCGGGTACGCCGGGCACGCTGGGGGTGAGGCCACGGTAATCCGAGGGAAAACAGACGCCGGACAGGAGTCCCCCGCTGCGGTAAGTTTCTGACTTGCCAACCTTATACTCCTTAGTTATACAGACTCAGATTTTTCTGAACTCTTGACAGATTATTCTCCTTTACTTTATGTCACATATCATACTGATACAACTAATCACTCCAGCTTGCACATTTTTTGCCTTAGCCCAGGAAGGGATGGCTCCGGAGCGAACTAATTTCTGCAGTAGCCAAATCGCTCCCTCACAACTTTAATGCCGGTAGCTCACAAAGTAGAATCTTTGCTCACAAGACTCCACAGCGTAGAGGGAGCATTGCTCACCAGCTGAACAAAACTGAAGACCCCTGTGGGTTAAGTGTTAGATCGCGCTAACAAAGGAACCGTAGAGTGATTCAGCAAGTGATTCAGCTTTATTTAGAAGTAACGAACAAGCACTAACTCAGTAAGAAACCAGAACAGAAAACAGTGGGAGCTTATGCTCCTTTTAAACATAACCGGGCTAATGTAGCCACGCCTATTTACAAATAACAACCAATGAGATTGCTAGAATAAAGACCAATGGGAGTCTTTCCCTCCTAGGGAATGGTATCGTTCTGATTGGTCGCTGTTACGAAGCGACCAATAGGAAGTTCGCTCAGAGGAGCCCTGGTCTGGCTCGAAGCTTAACATGGGAGTCCTATGAGGTGATTCATGTAATCATTTCAATACATTACAATTCCTCCCCCCTAAGTTAAGCCATCATCCCAATTGTTTTATTATTTACAAACATGCAATCAACCTTTGTACATCAGTTATTCCAACAGTATTTACACTCATAGTCCTTCAGATAAGTCGGCATTTGCCGCGAACGCTGGGACCTGCGGAGCGGTGCAGGCTCCATGGGCAGACAAGGTTGTGGGTCAGAGTGGGGTTCACTACAGCCTGGATCAGGCACAGACTCGACTGGGATTTCAGCCCCGCACACAGGGTTCTGCCCTGACTCGGGGACAGTACCGGGCCTTTCGGTACTCACCGCCTGCTCTGGGGGTGTCCACTCGACATCAGGGGATTCAGCCGTCGGAGAGTCAGCGCTGTCCCTAGCCCAACGTCTCCTTAACTGATCTATGTGGCGCCGCCATATTCGACCGTCAGCTAACTGCACCACATACATTCGAGTACCCACAGAGTCGGATATAACCCCAGGAAGCCATAAGTGCCCGTTTGCATAATTTCGTGCGAAAACCTTGTCCCCTTTTTCAAACATGCGCACCTTCGGTTGCGCCGTGGTACGCTCGGATTGCTCTTCAGTGAGGTCTGGGTGCATTCGGTTCAAACGGGTCGTGAGTCTCCGCCCCATTAACAATTCGGCCGGACTACGGCCTGTAGCACTACAGGGGGTGGTGTGCTGCAGCAAAAGAAAGGAGCCCAGCCTCTGGCTCCAGTCCCCTTCGTCCATTTTACCCAGGGCCTCTTTGGCCGTCCTGACCATCCGTTCGGCTTGGCCATTAGATGCCGGATGGAAAGGGGCCGAAGTCATTTGGCGTATGCCATTACTCGTGAGGAAGAGCCTAAATTCCTCAGACACAAATTGAGGCCCGTTGTCACTGACGATGACGTCAGGCAACCCGTGGGTGGCAAAAAGTCGGCGGAGCGCATGGATCACAGCAAGTGATGTGGTCGATTTCATATGCACGACCTCCAGCCATTTGGACATAGCGTCCACCACAATTAGGAACATTTGCCCTTGGAGAGGGCCAGCAAAATCTATATGCAATCTGGCCCAGGGTTTACCAGATGACTCCCAGCCTTGGGGTGTAGCTTGTGGGGGATCGGGTCTGACTTGCTGGCATTTGGGACACCCTCGTACCCATTCTTCGATCTCTTTGTCCAGCCCCGGCCACCAGACATACCCTCTGGCCAACGCTTTGGTGTGTACCATACCGGGGTGACCCTCGTGCAGCGACTCTAACACTCTCGTCCTGAGTTTGTCAGGAACCACCACCCTGTTCCCCCATAATACACAGCCCTTAGAAATGGATAGTTCATTTTGACGGCTTTTGTAAGGGCCGAACTCCGGTTCAACGCTTCCAACCGGCCACCCCCTCCAAACCCAGTTTAATACTCGGGACAGCACGCTATCCTTGGCCGTGTGTGCTGCAATGTCCCTGGATGATACCGGGGGTCGAGGAAGCTCCTCAATTGCCAAGACCTCACAGGCGGGGGCAGGGTCTGCGCCAATGTCCGGCACCGGGCACCGGCTGAGGGCATCCGCATGCCCAATCGCTTTCCCAGGCCGGTGCTCTAAGTCAAAATCATAAGCCTGCAAAAATATCGCCCATCTAAGCATGCGTGGGGACATGATGTTTGGCAATTGCTTATCGGGCGCAAAAATCCCCAGTAGCGGCTTGTGGTCAGTGACCAGCAAAAATCGTCTGCCAAAAATAAAATCATGGAACTTTTTGACAGCCGCTACCAACGCCAGACCCTCCTTGTCTATCTGGGCATAGTTCCGCTCTGCCGCAGATAGTGATCTAGAATAAAAAGCGATAGGCGCTTCGCTCCCATCAGGCATCAGATGGCTTAAAACTGCGCCTACTCCAAAAGGTGAAGCGTCAGCAGCTAACACCAGGAGCTTGTGTTCATCATAATGCGTGAGTACGGCATTAGATGTCAGCAGCTCCTTGACTCCCACAAAAGCCTTTTCCTCGGCCTGCCCCCACTTCCATTTTGCCTCCTTGTGCAAAAGCGCGTGCAAAGGGGCCGCCACTGATGCCTTATGCGGTAAAAACGCATGATAAAAATTCAGGAGTCCTAAAAAGGATTGGAGCTCCTTCTTACTCACCGGCCTGGGGGCGTTTTGGATTGCAGATACCTTCTCATCCGTGGGGTGGACTCCCTCTGCGTCAATGCGAAACCCCAGGAAGTCCACACTTTCCACCCCGAGCGTGCATTTTGAGCGCTTAACTCTGAGACCGGCATTTTGAAAACGCCTGAGGACCTCTTTAACCCGGTCCAGTAGTTCCTGTTCAGACCCGCCCGCAATCAGCACGTCGTCAAAATAGGGCACTGTGCCAGGTACCCCCCTTAGTAGACGTTCCATGAGGCCCTGAAAAATCCCAGGTGCTACGTTGACCCCGAATTGCAGCCTGTTCACTTTAAAAGCCCCTTGGTGGGTTACAATTGTTTGGGCCTCGGCAGCCTCCGGGGTGACAGGCAACTGCTGGTATGCCTGGGCCAGGTCAAATTTGGCGAAAATCTTGCCACCCCCCAGGGAAGCCAAAATGTGGCTTATTACCGGGACCGGGTACGAATGTTGCTGCAGCGCCTTGTTAATCGTACATTTGTAATCGGCGCATAGTCGTATGGACCCATCTGATTTGACAGGGGTTACGATCGGGGTCTCCCATTTGCTGTATGGTACTGGCTCTAAAACCCCTTGCTCAACTAGTTTGTCAATCTCTTTTTCCACCTTATGTTTGAGAGACACAGGTACTTTCCGATACTTCAACCTAATAGGTTTGACTGACGGATCTAAGTCAAACGCAACCGGGGGGCCCTTGTACCTCCCCAACCCTTCGGCAAATACATCAGGGAACAGGTCGTACAGCATGCCCCATTTATTTTCAGACATCCTGTTAATCCCAGAAATACCAATGCCCAATGGCTCAAACCAATCTAACCCTAGCAGGTTAACCCGGTCTCCCTCTGCAATCAGGAATGACAGTTTAACACATTTCCCCTTATACTCAACAGTAACAGAGTCCCGTCCGGCCAAGGGAATTCGGTTGCCCTGGAAGTCGGACACTCTGGTTCCCGCAGGCTGGAGCCGCCGCCGGCTTCGGTTCGGGAACAACTGGCGCCAGGACGCGGCAGAAATCACCGTCACGGACGATCCTGAGTCCACCTCCATTGTACAGGGTCGGCCGTCGAGGAGTGGAGTCACGGTGATCTTGCCCTGGCTGCTGGTGCGATTTACGGCCGATGCGCTCGACAAGGTCGCCGTCAACTGGCAGCTTGCTTCCGATGCTGAGGAACGGGTCTTGCCTTGGGTGCTGACTGGAGTGCCCCTCTGCGCTGACCGGTTGTTAGTTGAGGGATCCTTCTTTGCTGATCTGCAGACTCTGGCCAGATGACCACGCCGCCCACACGCTCTGCAGTCGACATCACGAGCCCAACAGGAGTCGCGCTGGTGTTTCCCGCCACAACCGGAGCAAGGCTTGACGTTGGTAGTCTTCGCTGGGGTCCGCTTGCCTCGAACCGCGTTGACGTCATCATCCGCGTCTTCGCCCTCGCTGTCTCGTTGAGCGTGTATACTGGGCTCTGCCACCCGCTGGCGGACCTCCTTCGTGGACTTCTCCGCTGCTTCCGCGGCCACGGCCTCTTCGTAGGCCACTGCCCAGGTCAGGGTGGTGCGGGCGAACAGCCTCTGTTGCAGCCTTTCATCTTTGAGACCGCAGACGAGACGGTCTCTGAGGGCTTCCTCCACGTTGTGGAAATTACATGGCCGTGCGGCTTTGCGAAGGGCCGCCACGAAATCTGCGATGGTCTCGCCTCCGGCCTGGTTCCGCTTGTAAAAAGCGTGCCGGCAGGCGATCTCCGACGGTTGTGGAGAATAGTGAGCCTTAAGCTTCTCCGTGATGTCAGCGTAGGTGACAGTCTTTATATCAGTTGGGGCCACCAACGACCTGGCTATGTCGAAGGTCCCCTTCCCGCAGGAACTCAGGAGGCACGCCCGTTTCTTGGCCTCGTCTGTAATGTCGTGTGTCTCCAGATGGAACTCGAACCTGGACAGGTAGGAGTCCCAGTCTTCTGAGGAGGGTTCGAAGCACTCGAACTTCTGGCTTCCAGCCATCGGGGGAGACTTGGGCACCGGAGCTGGTGGCGCCTCCGCCGGATCGGCTGCTGTGCTCTGCTCGCTTTCTTCCGAGTCCGAAGTGTGGATGTCCGCAGGGCTGCCTACCTGCTCTAACATCCCACCTTCGTCGCCAATTGTTAGATCGCGCTAACAAAGGACTCTTAGAGTGATTCAGCAAGTGATTCAGCTTTATTGGAAGTAACGAGCAAGCACTAACTCAGTAAGAAACCAGAACAGAAAACAGTGGGAGCTTATGCTCCTTTTAAACATAACCGGGCTAATGTAGCCACGCCTATTTACAATTAACAACCAATGAGATTGCTTAGTTAAGGACCAATGGGAGTCTTTCCCTCCTAGGGAATGGTATCGTTCTGATTGGTCGCTGTTACGAAGCGACCAATAGGAAGTTCGCTCAGAGGAGCCCTGGTCTGGCTCGAAGCTTAACATGGGAGTCCTATGAGGTGATTCATGTAATCATTTCAATACATTACACTTGACAGATTATTCTCCTTTACTTTATGTCACATATCATACGATACAACTAATCATCTTGATTTTATGATCAATGGGAAGTTGAGGCTGTATAGAGGTTGAATGCTGAAAAAACACTTTGAAAATGGTGCCATATGACCCCACTGCAAATCTGATGAGTTATGGGAATTTTGGAGGGAGTAAGCTCAATGAGGACAATTTATCTACCAAAGGTCATCAATCAACTGGAATTCATGCATAAAACCTTATCCATCGAATTTACACAGACTATCTGGCTGACGTTAAGGTTCTGTTACACAAATTCACATGTAACATGAAGTTCTGCCTTTAGCAGCCTACCTGTTGTAGATAAAATGATTGCTATTGAATGCTAGTTTGTGGCACGTGCCTGCAGGCCTGAGTTGTATCCTTTATTAAATGCAAGTTTCACCTTATTTCTTTGGAACCCAGTTGTTAAAATAAATATCCTAAATATTTGATATCAGACAGTGAACTGTAGTTTGTAATGAATGAGTGACTTCCCCTTGATTCAAATAATTCAGTAACTCTTTCTCATGGCCTCTTAATGTAGGTATTCTGCTAGTGGCCCTTGAGTTTGGTTTCACGTGCCTTGCCAACCTCCCATAGGAGGGATAAAAGTAAAGAAAAGAAGAAACAGAAGGTTGCATAGTCAAGCGATCCAGTAATCATGTAGCTTGCAGCTATCCATAGTTTTATTAAGAGTAAGGGCTAACATTAAATAAATTCTTCACATGTGCTTAAAATGCAGCTGGCTTTGGGCTCCTTGTTTACATTGAGGAATTTGCTTAAATCTGCACTCCAACAAAGCTATGTCTTGCTAGAATAAAAACCTGTTGATAGGTCTACAGAAAGCTGACTGTTTATGCACATGATATAATAGGATATCATTTCATGTTCCAGACCAGAGAGGAACTTTAAATTGTATTTAGGGTTACCAGGTCTTACCCATCTGCTGGAAGTGATGTCATCACACTGGGCACGGAGTACAGGGGACACTCTAGCATTTGACTAAAAGCTCCATGGTCACCATAGAATTTTTAGCCAAATGCCAGAGTGTCCCCCATGTGATGTACCTGGTGCAATGACAGCTCCTCTGGGTGACGTCATCACACCAGGCACATTGGGCACGGTGACGTCATCACACCAGGCACATTGGGCAGAGCAGGGCTCTTTGGGAGTGGGGCTCTCCCCCCATCTGGCTAATCCCCCTAATCATATTCAGTTATACTCAGCTACACAGTATCATTAGTGCAATGCAACCCTCCTCCTTTTGGGGAAAGGTTATTACGAAATTTACCAGCACTGGAGAAGTAAATGTCTGTTTTAACTAGGAATGCCTCAAACTTACCCACAAATGCATTTGACAGTTGAACTTAATTGTGTTTGACTATAACCATCAGCAGTTCGAGCCAACCTAGCCGTTCGAAAGCAAGAAATTGTAAGTAGATAAATAGGTACCACTTCGGTGGGAAGGTAACAGCGTTCCGTGCACCTTGGTGTTTAGTCATGCCGGCCACATGACCACGGAAACATCTTCGGACAGCGCTGGCTCTTTGGCTTTGAAACGGAGATGAGCACCGCAACCCTAGAGTCGGATTCGACTGGCTTTCGAGCAAGGGAACCTTTACCTTTATAACCATCAGACATCTGGTATAAGGTGATTTTACACTGGTCTGTTTACTTACACTGGTTTGTTCACTTCAGCACTGAACAATTTGTAATGGCTTGGATCTGGTGTTTTCAAAAATCGTCTTTGTGCAAAAAATTCTGACTTTCTAAACAGATCAGGTGCTATTAGTGGTAGTAAGAACAACTTAGATGAACATTGAACAGTAGGAGTGTTTCTAAACACAGTGTTTATATGTGAATTATTTGCATAATTTTGATTTTCAAGCAACTTTCTCTAAAACTGAAGCAGTGGTGCAGCAAGTGGGAGGTAGTAGACCTTATTTGGAATGCATCAGAATTCACACACACACAAAGTTGGTCCTGCTATACTGAACTGCATATGGAAGGAATTTGGTCAAACAATTCGCTGAACAATGATGAAGAGTTCGACGAACAGTCCACTAAAAAATCTGCTTCCTCTTTGTCACAGGATGTGAGCAGAAATGGTGGGTGCTCAATCATCTCTAGTTTTAAGATATGGGACCAAAACAATGCAGCTTTAAGCTGGAATTAGGTAATCAAGGACAACTGTGTTTGTGTTGAATTTCATATCCAGAAGTGTTGCATATCCAGAAGTGTTGCATATCCAGAAGTGTTGCATATCCAGAAGTGTTATGCCAGAAGGCATAAACATGATTTGGGAATTTTTTTACACTTAAAAAAGAAGAATTCTTCTACTTTAGAGCTTCCAAAAGCCACTCTCATAATGTAACATGGGAGTAACACTTCCAGAGAGTTGTATATTGATCTTAGTACTCTGTTTGAACTAGGTCATTACTAATCCCTGAAGGACACATCTGCCGTCTATCTAGAGATCCTTATTTATGCACATCTTGTTCTTCCATTTCTTCCCCTCCCTTCGGTTAGGAGTTTTTCAGGTTATCAGAGTCACTTCTTCATTTGAACTGTTCTCCTCTTTGCATTTCATTGGAACATGAAGGATATATGTGTCTGTTCTTACTGGTCTTTTCCCATGATATGTACTTGAGTGTACTGTGACTAGCTGGAGTAGGCCAAATAGCATTTGTGTCCTGCCCCAATGAGTGCTTCAGGATTTTTGTAGTGTGGAAGTTAGTACTGTATTTAAACAGGAACTAACTCTATGTGATGTCTCCTGTGTATGTGCAGACAGCCTGTAGTGTACTTCTTGCTTGTTCCACCATTGCTCCTCAACTGTTGTTTCCTTTTTTGGTTGACACTTTCTTTCATTTGATTGTTTTGATGCTTTTTCTGATATTCCACAACTACTAGTACTTTTGAATCCTACCCAAAGGTGAGAAAGATAGGTAAAGAGATACAAGCAGTGATACAAACAGAGAGCCAGTTTGGTGTAGTGGTAAGAGCGTTGGACTCTAATCTGGAAAAAGCCTTATATGGCCTGGGACCCACATATCTGAAGGACCGCCTCTTCCCATGTACGCCCCAAAGAGCGTTACGATCTATGGACCAACATCTCCTGATTGTCCTTGGCCCAAAGGATGTCTGTCTTGCCTCAACCAGGGCCAGGGCCTTTTCTGCCCTGGCCCCTGCCTGGTGGAACATGCTCCCAGTCAAGATTAGGGCCCTGTGGGATCTCCTTCAATTCCGCAGGGCCTGTAAAATGGAGCTGTTCCGCCAGGCCTTTGGTTGAGGCAACGGACGTCTCTATATGGCCTCCCTGAGGTGGTTGTCACCTATCCATCTATTAATCCAAATAATATGCTAAAGAACCGTACAACCAGTGACAGTCAGAAGTGTAATTGAGTTTTAATGTTTATTATTGTTTACATTTTCTAACTTTCTAATCGTATTTATTGTACTGTTTTTATTATGTTGCCCGCCCTGAGCCCGCTTGTGGGATAGGTGGGCTATAAATACAAATAATAAATAAATAAATAATAAAACTGGGTTTGATTCCCCACTCCTCCACATGAAGCCAGCTGGGTGACCTTGGGTCATTTGCAATTCTCTGAGAGCCGTTCTTTCAAGAGCCAGTTGGGTGTAGTGGTTAGGAGCGTGGACTCGTATCTGGGAGAACTGGGTTTGATTCCCTACTCTTCCATATGCAGCTGCTGATGTGGCCTTGGGTCAGTTACAAGTTCTTTCAGAGCTGTTCTCTCAAGAGCAATTCTCAAAAGAGCTCTCTTGGCACCACCTACCTCACAGGGCGCCTCTTGTGGAGAGAGGAGGGGAAGGAGATTGTAAGCTGCTCTGAGACTCTTAAGTGAAGGGCAGGGTATAAATCCAATCTTCTCCTCCTCCTCCTGCTCTTCCTCCTTCAGCAGTATGGAATAAGCTGCATATGATGAAAACAGTCTCAGGGGCTAGAACTACCATGAGATGCAGGCTGGTAAGATTTCTTCTCTGCTGTATGAGAACTGATGAGAAAGCCCTGATTTCCATCCTTCTAGCGATTGTGGCTGCCTTGGCTTCTCAGTTATAACTCTGTCTACAACAGTGTTTCCCAACCTGAGGACTGGGGTCCCCTGAGGGGCTGCTGACTTATTGCAAGGGGTCCATGAATCTATATTGACATTGTCATTTTCATCTTTTGGTTTCAATTAATGGATACTGATAGTATAACTAATATTGTGTAGGAGGTCTGCACATCTTTTTAATGCTAAAAACATGTCCTCCTATTTTAAATTGTTGGGACCATTGGACTACAATTCAAAGAGTTATCATGGGCACAATCTTTTTTGCAAAACAAAGAAGCCAGTTTAGAGGAGGGAGAAATATAGGTTGTGCAAACCAGAGGAATAATCCTGTTATTGCTGCTGTGTTCTAGTTTAGTCTGTGAGCATATGAAGCATTTGAGACTCACCACCAAATTGTCCCTGTTTATCTGTTATCAGCAACAGGGACTGCAATCCTAAATAAAGTTAGATCCATCTAAGGCCATTGAATTCAATGGATTTAAAAGGGTGTAACTGTATAGGATTGCAGTGTCTGTTTCCAGTTTTCTTTAAGACAGTGAAATGCTATATAGGTTTACTCAGTAGTTAAGTCCCACTGTGTTCAGTGATGCTTTCTGTCAGGTAAGTTTGCATAGGCTTGTAGACTTGAGCACTGAATTCCTCACATCCACAGATAACCATTTTATAGATTTCTGCCTTTTAAGGAACCAAGCTGAGTGTATGAAAAGTTCATTTCTAGTCACTGCAAGAGACACTTTGCATTACCCCACACTGAGATTTGGAGAGGTAGGTTCCAAGCAAAAAGGCATAAACATTTCAGTAAATGCTTGAATTCCAGATGATGATGATGATGATAACCAGGAGAAGATGAGAAGACAATGTTGCTTGGAACAATAAGAATTCTGTGAAGATACATCTGCAGTTCCCAAGAACTTGGCTAGATCTTAAATTTTTGTTTGTTGTTGTTCAGTCTCACAGTCGAGTCGGACTCTTCGCGACCCCATGGACCAGATCACGCCAGGCCTTCCTGTCTTCCACCGTCCTCTGAAGTTTTCTTAATTTCATGTTCGTTGCATCTATGACACTGTCTAACCATCTCATCCTTTGCCATCCCCATCTTCTTTGACCTTCAATCTTTCCTAGCATCAGGGTCTTCTCCAGTGAGTGCCCCCTTCTCATTGGGTGGCCAAAGTCTCAAATTGCAGGACACCATCTACCAGTCAAATATCTCTGTGACAATTCATAATAATAATAACAATAACAACAACAATAATAGATCACTATTATCAAGAGGCAATATCATCATCACCTGAATTCAGCATTTTTTTTTAAACCAAAGCTAAAGCAGGCTATTCTTTATGAAATACTGTTGTAACATAATCCTGAAATGTGCCTACCCTCTCAATAGGCCCAGAAACTGTAAGGGAGAAACCAAAAAATGCCAGATCCCAAAGCACATTACAAAAATATCATGCCTACCTAGTTGCTATTAAGGAAACTTCTTCCCATCACAATAAGTGTGTGTGTAATGTGCCCTCATGTCAAAGCCGACTTATGACGACTGCATAGGATTTTCAGAGCAGGAGACAACCAGAGGTGGTTTGCCATTGCCTGCCTCTGCATAGCAGCCCTATACTTGTTTGGTGGTCTCCCATTCAAGTACTAACTAGGGTCAACCCAGCTTAGCTTCTGAGAGCGGACTACCTTGGGTTGTCCACCACGTCCATAGCTACAAAATTTAACATTGCAGAAGGAGGAACCCATTTTTACAACAGAAGCAACAAACCCCCCCCCCCAAAGAACCAAAAACTAAAAACCAAGGTGAAAAACCTGAAGAGATAGTTGGGAAGAAGAGAATGGCTGGATGGGAACAAAACAAAACAAAACAAAAGAGGTGAGAATATAACAGGCAAATTAAAAAACTAGAGTATATATATCCTTTGCACACTTGCTGGGAAGTAAGTCCCATCAAACTCATTGTGAGTTCCTGTTGCATATGCATGTACAGAACTGGGTGGCAGCAATACCAATTCTTAACTGAATTGGATTGGAAAGCAGGGCAGCAATCAGGCACCTCTCAACAAGAAAGCAAAACAAAAATTGAAAGACAAACTGCCACAGGAAGTAATCAGCCAGCTCCCCTTCCCCTTATTACAGCACCAGCTTTAGAACAAAAGCAAAAAACCCCCCCCCCCCCCCGCCAAAGAACCAAAAACTAAAAACCAAGGTGAAAAACCTGAAGAGATAGTTCAGAAGAAGAGAATGGCTGGATGGGAACGAAACAAAACAAAAGAGGTGATAATATAACAGGCAAATTAAAAAGCTAGAGTACATATATCCTTTGCACACTTGCTGGGAAGTAAGTCCCATCAAACTCATTGTGAGTTCCTGTTGCATATGCATGTGCAGAACTGGGTGGCAGCAATACCAATTCTTAACTGAATTGGATTGGAAAGCAGGGCAGCAATCAGGCACCTCTCAACAAGAAAGCAAAACAAAAATTGAAAGACAAACTGCCACAGGAAGTAATCAGCCAGCTCCCCTTCCCCTTATTACAGCACCAGCAACAACATGATCAGGGCTCACTGTGCGACAGAGAGCTTCTTCAGTTGCTTGTATGGACTAGAATGTCTTGTTTGGAGCTCCCACTCTTCCAATCAGGTGATTAGAGGACAAGGGCTACTTTGCATGAGAGCATTCCTTCGAAACAGCAGCTGGAGACAAAGGTGTTGCAAGCCCTCCCCAGCTTATTTCCAGTTTAGGTTCTAGCTTGTAATGCTACACATAGGTCAAGATCACACAGAGAATTAGCTGCGCCATAGGCGTGAATGCCGGGCAGATTTTAAGGGCGTGATCAGATGCCAACATCTGCCAAGCGTCCGGCTCCTGTCGGCAACCCATTTTGCTCCATTGCAGAAGTGGAGTAAAAAGACACTGAGGAAAACTCAGTAGCAAAGGGGTTTGCTACGGGCCAGGAATGGACTTTCCCCAGTGTGATTGTGCCAGTGTGCTTCCATGGCATCGGGATGGTCTGATCAGGCCATACCGACTCCATGTTGTTTTTTCCCCT
>NW_015169842.1:81139-91261 GCF_001447785.1 Gekko japonicus | reverse complement strand
CGTGCGCGTCACCCGGAAGTGATGCGACCATGCCGGGCACGCTGGGGGCGGGGCCACGGTCATCCAAGGGAAAACTCTATGGCTTTCCCTCGGATGGTCGTGGCCCCGCCCCCAGCATGCCCGGTGTCATCACATCCCTTCCGGGTGACGTGCATGCGGCGCGTGCTCCAGCCGCAGCGTGGGAGTCCCCCGGTAAGGAGATATTTCGACTTGGCAATCCTACTTCCCCCACCACCACATTATCTTGCGTGTGTGAACGCTGCCATATTTATGGAATGGCCAGTAGATTTCTCGGGAGTAGGGTTGCCAGCTCCAGGTTGGGAATTACCTGGAGATTGGGGGGCAGAGCCTGAGGAAGGTGGGGTTTGGGGAGGAGAGTGACTTCAATAGGGTGTAATGTCATAGAATCCACCTTCAAAAGTGGTTGTTTTCTCCAGGTGAACTGATCTGTCACCTGGAGATTAGTTGTAATAGTGGAAGATCTCTAGCCACTACCTAGAGGATGACAACCCCACTTGTGGGAGTGGCTCTGATAAATCCTGTCATGGCTGTAACGAAAACACCTCAATTGAAAAGTGAGAGAAGGTAGGTGAGGCTACCTGGAAAGCTATTTGTCTGGGTGAAGAGGAGCTTCTTTCCCCCGGTTACAG
Source organism: Gekko japonicus (assembly GCF_001447785.1). Classification (NCBI taxonomy): domain Eukaryota; kingdom Metazoa; phylum Chordata; class Lepidosauria; order Squamata; family Gekkonidae; genus Gekko; species Gekko japonicus. The sequence continues at coordinate 90,611 of NW_015169842.1, read as the reverse complement.
GCAAGAAGGGGATGTTTGCTGTTTCAGTCCATCCCAGTTAGATGGTGTAGGTGTAGGAGAGAAGAAGTATTTTTAGTTTGTGCCACAAAGATTCTTCTATATTATCCCTTGTCCACATTTGCATTCTGGTTGCTAGGGACTGTCTGAAAAGTGCCCGTGGGGATCAGGTGCTTGGAATCTTGCACCCTTCATTCTTATTTATATTATAGTACTTTCAAATTATGCATGCCTTTCTACAAAGTGCGATCTTAGCTGTGGTGCAGTCTTCCCTGTAGGCTTCCCTGGGGGGAACCAGAGATTATGACCAAAGGTAATGCCTTTCTCAATGACTGCAGATTGTTTCTTCAGCGGACAATTGCTGGGAGATGGCCCTGGCCAGAGATCTGCACAGGCTTGGAATAGTTGAGTCCCCCCCCTCCGGCCCTGTCCTAGCTAAAGGGAGGCAGCAGAAGGGTGTCTGTGTGAAAAGGAAGCACAAGTTTAAATTGTGGAAGAGGTGGAAAGAGAAGCAGACCAACATTGGCTGAAGCCAGATGAAATAGATTGGGACCACAGCATTTCTTTCTGTCTGGGATCTGATGTGGGATAGCAGATCTGCTGCCCTGTAGGAGTGCCTCCTGGCCTCTGTCTGTGTTCAGCTTATACAATTGTAGATATAGCAAAAGCTACAAAAATGCCATATATGCCCAGTGCTCTTTTATCCAAAGGAAGCTAACCAGGTAAGTTCTACCCCCGAGTGCAGTTGGTGATTGTGGCCATGGCTTCCTGACACTGATGTCTTGATTGTTAATTTCTCCTGTATTGGCAAATTGTTCAGAATGATTGTTGAAATGTATCCCCCACCCACCCTTCAAATGCACCCCCATCTAAATGAATATTACTGAATGATGTTTGGTACTGCTGAGAGCCTACAGATGTCAACGTGTAATGGAATTCTCTGGTCTTGGGAGAGTGTGTGGAGCAGAAAGATTGGGCAGAGAAAAAGATTTGCGATTTAATGACCTTACCACAACATGACTGTGCCATTATGTTATAAAAATCAAAGTGAAAATATTTGAATCATATCTGAGAAGTAGCACTCTTAGTACTATACTAAGAATGCTTTCCTGGGGTCTAAGCCCAACTGAGTAGACTTCTGGGTAGACATACTTAGGATTGCACTATTCTGGATGCAAATGTTTAATAGCCTAACCTTAACTGGAGGAGTGCATGGCTTTGCATTCCATTTGTATTCTAGCACAGGGTGATGGTCCCTGTGGTCTCCCAATTGCTTGGAAGGCATTTTTCCAAGATCACATAAGTGAGAGTCATAACAATTGTTATAAGATCACACCGTTTACACATCTTGTTCTACTTAAACAATGTCATGATGAAAGCCAGCTCCAGGGCAACATGCTACAAAAGCATTACATGAAAGAATCCAGAAACTGAAGAGATACAGATTTTGCTATTGGCAGTAGTGAAAGCCACTATTTGAGTGGGATGGACAGCTGCCAACACCAGAGGACCCCAATTGCTACCCAGTTGTTTTCATCAGCACTTCTGGTATCACGTTGAGCTGGTTACTGCTCTGATTGTTCGTGCCAAGCACGTAGAGTTTGTTTCACCACAAACTGAAAAAAACTGCTAGAGAAGGACTGATCCAGTGATAAAGAGCAGATAATCAATGAGTCAATAAAGGAAGGGTCCATCCAATGGTATTAAAAGAAGGGCATTGTAAGGCATTTTTTTAAACTGGGTCTCATCAGATCTCGGAAGCTAAGCAGGGTCAACCCTGGCTAGTATTCAGATGGGATTCCTCCAAAGCATTAAAGCACTGATGCCTTCTTTTTTGCCTGTGAACAGAGGGGAATTAAGCCAATGGCATACCTCCAAGGTAATTTCAGTTTCCGGTGGGTAGCCATGTCAGTCTGCAGCAGCACAATAGACTTCAGGTCCAGTCAGAAGCAGAGCTGAGAGTAGGACAAAGGTATACATCATAGACAGACATCTTTTTCATACCTCTTTCAACTATTTGGGGGGGGGGAGTATAATCTGTTGACATCCAAGATTCATTATGAAATCAGCAATTGGAGATCCAACAGGATGCTTTCATTTGTATCAACCAATATAATTCAGGTATGCAAAACAAAGGCTAAAGTGGTTTGTAATGCTATGTGTGCTTTGATTTTGTGTCAGTTTGGTGTAGTGGTAAAGTGTGCGGACTCTAATCTGGGAGAACCGGGTTTTATTCCCCACTCCTCCACTTGCACCTGCTGATGTGACCTTGGGTCAGTCACAAGCTCTGGCACAGCTGTCCTTGAAAAAGAGCCCTTTGTGTCAGAGTTCTCTCAGCCCCACCCACCTCACAGGGTGCCTGTTGTGGGGAGGGGAAGGGAAAGGAGTTTGTAAACCACTCTGAGACTCCAAGTGAAGGGTGGGGTATAAATCCAATCTCTTCTTCTTCTTTGTTCATTTCCTGTCTGCTTTTGTATACTGGAATTAATACAAAGTGGGATTTTCCTCCTTCTTAAGTTTTGGAAACCAGTAGTCCCATAAACATCAAACTCACATTTTTATTTTAAATTTTATTTTATTTTAAAAAGTATATCAAACTCACATTTTGATTTTAAAAAGAATGAGATAATAATTGACTGAGCCAAACAAAGGCCATGGGACAAATAATAGGACACAGAGCTTTGAAAGAAAGGAAGGTGAGACAGATGTTCATCTATACATTGGTGCAAGCAGTTAATAAGAGGCCAGTCCTATGTTTAAAGGGGAAAAGAAAGCATGGATTCCTGTGATTTCCTTTGGCACGGTGCATTGGCAAGTCTGGGGCAGTACTTCTGTGTAATTGCTGCCATCTCTTCACCCAAACAGCCACACCAGATCGTCTCTTTGTAAAATCAGTGTAAGTTGTTGCATGTGTTCGGGTGGATTTTGTTTGCTTGGTAAGAGATGCTTCTAAAAGTGTAAGCCTTATTTCCGTTAGGGAAAAAAAGAGATAATGCCTGTCAACTTTCTTATCCATTCTGAAATCATTAGTGTTGACTAGTGTAAATTGTTCAGAGAGCTTTTGCAGCTCTCCCATCAATTTGGAATGCAATGCTTTGGCATGCCTTTCCAATTACACAATTGTTTGGCTGGAAAACCTAAAATAGCCCGACATATCTATCTATAGCAATTAAAATAATGAACAAAGACTTCCTGCTTACCTTATTGCAGATACATCCTGAATCAAATGAGTGCAATTGCAGCAGGAGGAACAAGCCATTGGGGAGGTATATTTTGTTTAAAAGCCAAGCGCATTTCAATTTTAACTTTTAATAAGGTAATATCAGTATATCTGGGCATACAAAGAAATGGCACTCAGTCAAAATATATCTTCAAGTATGAAGCACAGGGAAAATTGCTCTTAAAATACATGCCTTTGAAAGAAGCAGTGGCAGCTTTGGGACCTGCTATTCGCCATCATCATTTATCATCATTTATTGGAATTGTCAAATCCTTCCAGGAGGCGCATGCTTCTTGGTCTGACTGCTTTATTGCTGTATGTGTCACTCAGCATTTATGTAACCAAACTAATTTCCAAACATTGCCAATTCTTCCTTCAATTTTCTGGGTCTTGTGCTCATTGACACTCTAGGCCACTTACTCTCTTTTGTTAAAAAAAATAAAAACAAACAGAAGGCCGTGAATTTCCAAATAGAAGCCAACAGTCTTACATTTATATCAGAAACCGTGATTCGAAGTTGCTATACTGTAGGGACGTGAAAGTACCATGTAGACAGGACTGCAGTCACACAGAGTTTTACCTGTGTGTGTGTGTGCGCAAAGTGCCAAGTTGCAGTTGACTTATCGTGACGCCAGCAAGGAGCTTTCCAGGCAAGTGAGAAGCAGAGGTGGTTTGCCATTGGCTTCCTCTGCAGAGTCTTCCTTGGTGCTCTCCCATCCAAGTACTGACCCTACTTTGCTTCTGAGATCTGATGAGATCAGGAGGTACCGTGCTGCCTTCCCTCCCACACACTCTTACACAGGAATAGATCATCTTAGCTGTAGATTTTGTTTCAGCAATCCAAAGAAAACAATACATAAGATTCTACAAAATTACTGAATTTTGTACCAGTGCCCTACAGACTCCAGTTTCATACAGATCTTGTTTTGATTGGGGCTGGGGTTACCAAGCTGCAGGTGGGGCCTGGAGATCTTTCAGAAACACAGCTGATTTCCGGAGTACAAAGATCAGTCTCCCTGGAGAAAATGGAGGCTTTGGACTCTATGGCATTATACCGTGTTCCCCCCCCCTTTTTAATTTAATGTCAGATTAATACAAATACATAATCAAAGCTTCATTGGTAAGGAAACAAGCATTTAAAACAAAGCTCATCATGGTTTGGCCAACATTTAAACAAACAGCAAAAACAGGTGTGGTGCGCTCGAGACACAACAGCCACTTCAGCAGGGTTCTTTTTTTTAAAAAAAAGGTGATCATGATTGGGAAATGGACTTAGAAACGCAGCAACAGAAACATCAGATTTCTCATTTGATTCATAAAAAATGGTAGGGGAGGGAATGGGGGGGGGAAAGGAAACCCCTTATCGGGTTTGAAATCTTTTGTTTTACAAGGAGTCCATATCTCTATAAGTCTCCCTTTAAGTCTCCCTCAGGTTCCCAAACACACATTCACAAACTGGCACAGTGGGTTAAAGCAAACAGGAAAAGAAATCAACGCAGTTTTTATCACCGTAGAAAAAATAAATCCCCCTCGCCTTCGAGACAACTCGTGGTGCACAAGGAAGGGGACCGGGAATGCCTATCAAAGCACTTGTGTATCCAGGCAGCACACGTCTTTAACCACAAGGTCGATATTTATAATGGGGTTGAAGTACAAAGTCCAGTTTTTTAAGAGAAAAACCTAAGTATAACAGGATTGACTAGTCAATTGTGTCCTGGCTCCAGAGATCCCTCTGGGATGTTATTTCCCGGCATGGCATCCTCTGGAATTGAGGAGGCCATCTCGATTTATACTGTGTTGAGGTCCCTCCCACTCCCAAACTATGTCGACCCCAGGCTCCTCTCTCCAAATCTCCAGGAACTTCCTAACCCAGAGATGGCAACCCTCCTAGGCCTCTTCCCATTTCCCTTTTACAATAAACCAGGTTAGTTAGAAGACCCACAGTCTAGATCTTTTCATGCTGTTCTGTTATTAATAGTGTAGCTTTTGTTCTCCATACAGCTGCTACGTTTATTCTTGCGGTAGCTAACAAAACTTAGAACCAATTCTCTCTCATCAGGATACACAATGGGTTTGGATTCTGTGTGGACCTTTCCCACCTTTCCTTTGTCTCTAGAGCCCTTTCTAACTCTGGAAAAGTTTATTGCCAGGGTTGAAGGACTTGGGTGCACACATAGCCATGTGAGACAGGTGACTACAATGGGGAGGAGGCAGAGGGTGAAATCGCTGCTTCCTTTCTCTTCTGAGAGCACAGCTATGTGCTCATGTAGGAGTCAAAAAAGTCAAGCTTGTTCCTTTCCCCCTTCCCACTCCAGCTGTCCAATCAATGCACGTATCAGTACATATTGACCCTAGTAACAAACATTCCCAGGGTTGGAAAGGGCTTGTGTGGAGAAGTTGAAGGTGGGAAAGATTCTGGACCTTCATTTCTGTTCAGTAGTTGTTTTTGGTGCCCTGGCCTGGATAGACCAGGCTAGCCCAGTCTTGTCAGAACTTGTAAGCTAAGCAGGGTCAGCCCTGGCTAGTATTTGGATGGATGGCTTCCAAGGAATACCAGGGACATGACTCAGAGGCAGGCGAGTCTAGCTCACCATCTCGTAGTGCATAATGCTAAAAGAGCTGGAACTTGTGGATGCTAGACAATCTTAGGATCTCCTGTCTATACTACACACACTGTCATATAATTATTAAAAAGGTAAAGGTTCCCTTGCTTGAAAGCCAGTCGAATCCAACTCTAGGGTTGCGGTGCTCATCTCCGTTTCAAAGCCGAAGAGCCAGCGCTGTCCGAAGATGTTTCCGTGGTCATGTGGCCGGCATGACTAAACACCAAGGAACGCTGTTATCTTCCCACCGAAGTGGTACCTATTTCACTTGCAATTTCTTGCTTTCAAATTGCTAGGTTGGCAGGACATATAATTATTAGTGGTTTGCAGAATCTAAGCCAGTATTTTTTTAAAGAAATCCCAAAAGAAATGCTTTAGGATCCTACAATATTACATAGCCTGTAATATCAACATCCCTCTGGAAACAAATTCAGATAATGAAACAAAGTTTGAGTCCAGTGGCACCTTTAAGACCAACAAAGTTTTATTCTGGGTATGAGCTTTCGTGTGCGCACACACTTCAGTGTGCATGCATATAAAGCTTATACCCAGAATGATACTGAAGACAGACAGAGTCAGCAGGACAGAAATGGTATGCATCATCATTATTATAAAGGACAATTATTCAGGCATGTGTATATCCTTCTGTTTGTATCTAACCTATATTATTCACTGAATAATAATGCTGTTTATTCATAAAAAGCACCTAATTATTTATGTAGCAGTAGCAGAAATGGGATATGTGGGTGGCCTCAACTTAATCCTGAACTTCCTCATCACAACTTCCTCATGAACAGAATATTAACACTCCCCTGGATTATCTATCAGTACAGGGCTGATTCTTACTAGGCTGCTGTGGCACTGGGGGAAGTTGCTGAAGATTGTGGTAGGACCACTGAGGTGTCTTCTACACATTACAAAGTCCTTGTGTTTGGGAGTTACACAGGGACTTTATACCATGTGTCTGATGGTAGTTTTGTGACTCCCAGATGCATGTGGGCTTTTTCCTGTTTGCAACCATCCCCAACTCTGTTGTAAAAAATGTTACTTACATGGCTACAGGTGCATTCCCAACAGAGCCAATCCATGGGGTGGTTTGAAAACATGAAAACTGTGTGTGGGGAGGTTGAAGCAGCTTCTCCCTATGTGCTGTGGAGGAAAACATAAAAGAGCTGGTGTGTATCTGGGAGGTGTGATTCAAAGTTCTTGTTTGTTCCCCAGCGAACATGAGGGCACTGATGTGTAGATGGAGCCTGAAATGGAAAATATCCAAATATTTGCTTTATTTGTCATGATTCTTTGTAACAGGTATTGCGTCGGGTAGAAGCACCTTCCATGCTGAAAGAGTAGTTGAAGAATCAAATATTCCAGAAGATGATTTGGGTGGAATGTACAGATGACTTATGATAAAGCTTTATGTAGCAAATCCCTGTAGTCAGCAGAGAATTTGCTTCTTATTTGTTGCACATGCTTCAAAGATAGGGGGGCAGGTCTTTTGCTGTAGCAGAAGGCATGCTGGTCTGGGCCCCCAGTTCACCACCACAGCTGCTCCGCCACCTTCCCTTCCCTTGGTTTGCTCGGGGAGCCCAAGCAAGCTGGGTGCTGGAGGGAAGGAGAGGCGGTTTAAACCACCTTCCCTTCCCTTGGCTTGCTCAGGATCCCCGTGAGCAAGCCAGCTGCTGGAGGAATGTGCATTCGGTTCGTCTGAACCAAATGCACCCCCGAAAATGGCCCATTCAGGCCCCTTTCAGGCTGCTGTGGGCTGAATCAGATTCTCTGATCTGAACCGGCTTCCCACAGTTAGGCCCCATTATATCCTATGGGGCATTGAAGTCAATGGCGAAAATATAGGGTATCTTCTGGGGGTTGGAGGAGAGGGGGTTTGAGGGAGAGGCTCCAAAATCGCAGGGTAGCTGCTGGAGCCACTCCCCTAGATACCCACCATGTTTCAAGAACATTGAACCAGGAGGTCCAATTCTATGGGCCCCCAAACAGGTTGCCCCATGTTACTTTTTTCCCACCATAGAGAACAATGGAGGGGATAGGGGCAACCTGTTTGGGGGCCTGTAGAATTGGCCCCCCTGGTCCAATGTTATTCAAACGTGGTTGGTATCTTGGGGAGAGGCTCCAGCAGCTACCCTGCGAGTTTGGAGCTTCTCCCTCAACCTCCCTTTCCTCCAGCCCCCAGAATATATCCTATGTTTGCACCATTGACTTTAATGGCCCATAGGATATAACAAGGGGGTGGGGGGTGGGGAGGGAGGCAGAGCTCCAAACGGATCTCCAAAGTCAGAAGGCGGAGGAGCGGGGGGGGAAGCCTCCCCACCCCCACCCCGCGAGTATCACGAGTCCACCCTTTGTATGTAATAATTATCACTTTATATATAAAATGGTCATTACTCAGTGGCACAGGGTCAGATTTACCTTCTCTTTGACCATCTACCAGTATCCTCTGTGTTTGAACTGTCACGGCAAAAAAAATATTTTCTATACTGAGTTAAAACAAAGTGACATTTTATATAATCTGTGTCACTGTGTAACTTGTTGAAGTTGACACACATAGGATAACACTAAACAAAATGTCCCTTTTGGAAGCACTAACAATTTTTAAGTTTGAGACTATTAACGTATCTTCTACATCACATATTTGCCCTCAACATTTAGTGCAGGCCCAAGCACCAATGCAACAATACAGCAATGACAACACTGAGATCAATCACCCCCACAACAAGCACAGTGCATACCAAGTCATTATGGTGAATGGGAAGTCTGTGTATACCTCCAACCCTTCCCTCTCTGCTTAGTCAAGGAAAGGAAGATTCGAGCTCATCAAATTGCCTTTCCCATCAGGGACATCAGCACAATGGTGCGCTGCTGTTGTAATGACCGCTTCCCTCCCAAGCGGTGGCGGCGGCCTTCGCAGAGCGTTCCCTGTGCATGCGCAGGGGACGCTCTGTGAGTTTCGGGGGGATTTAAACTCCCCCGATTCTTTTTTCAACATTTAGGATTTTTGTGCACACGTGGGGACTGCCCGACGTGTGCACAAACCTCTCCCTCCCCCCCAGGTGCCCCCAAAGTGCAGATTTAGATATCCGTACAGACGGGGCCACTTCACTATTAGATATATAGATGGGACCGAAATTGACATTTGGCTGGCCCTTTTTCAGGCCCGGCGTTCTAGGGTGGAACCTGAAAAAGGAGGAGAGGGGCACGGCTCTGCAGGCCGTTTTTCAGGCCTGGAGCCTGGAAAAGGTGGGGAGGGCAGCTCAGCAGTCCCCCCACCCCTGCGGTGGTTGCAGCTGCCGCCAAAAGCGGTGGTGGCGGGGGCGATAACTTTTTAAAGAGCCCCTAAGGACAGCTGGGGGAGCCAGAATGACCTCTCTTGCGAGAGGTGGAATTTGCCCCTACGAGTCCAAGGCCACCACCCTGGGGCTCAGGGGCCCCACCCCTCCCCCCCATGTGGGTGAAGCAGCTGCCACCGAGAACAGCGACGGCGGCCATAACTTTTTAAAGAGCCCCTCCCAAGAGCTGGGGGAGCCAGAATGACCTCTCACGTGACATCACACGCGAGAGGTGGAATTTGCCCCTACAAGTCCAAGGCAACCACCCCGGGGCTCAGGGAGGCAAGGGAACGTTTCTCCCCACCCCTTCC
>NW_015169842.1:69571-79751 GCF_001447785.1 Gekko japonicus | reverse complement strand
CAAAAGCGGTGGTGGCGGGGGCGATAACTTTTTAAAGAGCCCCTAAGGACATCTGGGGGAGCCAGAATGACCTCTCTTGCGAGAGGTGGAATTTGCCCCTACGAGTCCAAGGCCACCACCCTGGGGCTCAGGGCCCCCACCCCTCCCCCCACGTGGGTGAAGCAGCTGCCACCGAGAACAGCGACACCGGCCATAACTTTTTAAAGAGCCCCTCCCAAGAGCTGGGGGAGCCAGAATGACCTCTCACGTGACATCACACGCGAGAGGTGGAATTTGCCCCTACAAGTCCAAGGCAACCACCCCGGGGCTCAGGGAGGCAAGGGAACGTTTCTCCCCACCCCTTCCCCTCGCATGGCATGAACAGCCATGGCAGCCATAACTTTTTAAGGAGCCCCGAAGGAGAGCTGGGGGAGCCAGAATGACCTTTCATGGGAGAGGTGGAATTTGCCTCTACAAGTCCAAGGCCACCCCCCCGGGGCTCAGGGAGGTGGGGGAACATTTCGCCCCCCCACCATGTCCCTACTGATGGCTGGTGGGAGCAGGGGGTGGGGCTTATGTGCCCTCCCCCTGGGCTCCTGACTGGCGGAGCGGTGCTCCGGTGCGCTCCGGCAGGAACCAAGGCCTGGTTGTAACGTCTCCTATGACACCATATACTGTGTTCCAGGACTGTCATTCAGTTACAGAATAGCTTAGTATTCACAAGGTCCTATGTTCAATCCCCACCATCTCTAGTTAAAGGGATCAAGTTGGTGATGTGAAAGACTTCTACCCCCAGAGAGCTGTGGCCAGTCTCAGCAGACAATATTAATCTTGACGGACCAATGGTCTGATTAAGTATAAGGCAATGTGTTCATGGTTGTCTTACTGAAGTGCCAACTACAGCTGGCAAACCTATTCAGTACCCATCATTGGCAGTTGGACAATATCCATCCTTCCAGGAACTGGAGCCTCTTGACTTCAAAATTAGTGGATCAGTCCTGCAATCAAGAGCTTCCTGTTCAAGTTCTTGAGCGATGTGCTGTAGTTGTCAACGTTTAAGTTCATTCATTGAACTTTAGTCATCTCTCTTTAGAAACAGATATGTATTCTGTGCTTTTCTTACACATGAGATTCCTCTGCTGGGTAATCAAGTGTTTCCCTGTCAAATCAGTCTTATTATTCCTGTATTAATCCCAATTGCAAACTGAGGGCAATTCCATTGAAAGTACTGAAGTTCCACTGATGCTAATCGAGTAATAATGAAGAATCACCATTCAAAATTAGAAAGGGCATTGCAGAACCAAGACTGCTCTACTGTATCCACTCTTTTTTTAGTAGGAGAACAATGGCTAGGGTATAAAATGAATGACTAGTAAATTTTAAACAAATCTCATGAAATACTGCATCATAAACCAAATTGTAAATCTGTGAGATTTATTGCTGTAGGAGCATTAAGTCAAACACTGTGACTTAAACTGGTGTGGTGAAAGAGGCAAGAGAATTTTATGACCACAAGTAATATATTAATTGTCTAACTTTAATACTTTGTTCAGGGATTTTAAAGGAGAAGATTGGAAAAGGATTCTGCAGATACATTATATTTTTAGGCATGCACATAATGTAGCTTTAAGTTTATATCTACAAAATATAATGTGTGAAATGGTCTTTACGTCACGGTCTTTGTATCATGGAAGGAAAGGCACACGTCTTATCTAGTGGTACAATCCTATGCTGAATGACTCCAGTGTAAACCAGGATAATTCTGCATAGGACTGCATTTTAAATATCCGTCATTTTTAGGACCTCCAGTTTCTGCAGGTAACACACAGTAATTGATGAGAATATATTCCACAAGTAACACACAGTAATTGAGAAGAATATATTCTCCTTTGAAAATTTCTCAGAGCTAATTCCAGCACAGTTTATGTTAGCAATAATTTCCGAATCACTGCGGACAAAAAAAGTTAGCCTAGAACATGCCCTTAGCTCATCTTTCATCATATAATACCCACAGCAGCAGGTACGATGCTTGCTCGGGTTTCCAGGAGTACCCCAGAGCAACACAAAAGATAAAAAGATGCTGCAGTTTTGGCCAACTCTTTTCCCATTTCCCATTGCTGCCATTAGCTTGAAACTTCTTAAATCACTTTATTAATTCATTTAGAAAATATACATGTGGTCTCTTTGGGTACTTGCTCAAGACAGCACACAAGAAAAAATATATACAATAAAATAATAAAACAACAGCATAAAAACAAGCCATAGAAACCATAGTGCAGTAGAGTCTGTATTTTTCCTCAGCTGCAGTTCATCCACCTGGCTTAACTTGATACAGTGGTCTTTATACTCTGAGTTAATGTGAAGGGGGGTACATCTTATAAGGGTATGAAGGGTATGCTTTGATACATCCTACATTCAGTATTAAAGACTCTTGAGAGTCCCTTGGACTGCAAGAAGAACAAATCAGTCAATCCTAAAAGAAATCAACCCTGACTGTTCCCTGGAAGGCCAGATAATGAAACTGAAGCTCAAATACTTTGGCCACCAAATGAGAAGGGAGCACTCACTGGAGAAGACCCTGATGCTGGGAAAGATTGAAGGTCAAAGAAGAAGGGGGCGGCAAAGGATGAGATGGTTAGACAGTGTCATCGATGCAACGAACATTAAGTTGAGCAAACTTCAGAGGATGGCGGAAGACCGGAAGGCCTGGCGGGAGCTGGTCCATGGGGTCGCAAAGAGTCGGACTCGACTGTGCGACTGAACAACAACAACAACATTCAGTATCCTCTACAAAAATAAGTTCCCAAACAAAAAGGAAAGGACAAGGAATATAAAGGATGGCTCAGTAGCAGAGCATCTAATTTGCATACAGAAGGTGCTAAATTCAATCTCTAGCATCTCCAGGATGTGGTGGCAGGTGATGGGAAAGACCACTCCCTGAGATCCTGGGGAGTAATACTGACCTTGATAGATCGAGGGTCTCTGACTCAGTATAAGTCAGCTTCAGATATTCAGCTTGGGCAGTCTCTAAATGAGAAGGCTGATTCGTTGCGAGACCTGTCGGAAGATACCTATAGTGTTAAGCTTCTTATGTTCAGGAGCAACCAGTTGCTGCAGAAGTGCAGATTTGAAACTGTGAGTCGGGAATTTTATGCTTGGTAACATCATCACTGAAGCAGTCTAAAAGATAGCACTCGTCGAGGCTCATGGCCATTAGCCACAAACTGCTGCAGATTGGTTGTGAGTTCAGAATTTGTGCTTAGTGTGTCAGCACGGGAGCAGCTTAAGAGAGAGTGTTTGTTGGCTCCGCACTGAGATAAATACTAGGCAGTAAAGAAGCTGAGTGTAAAAGATAAAGCTGTGCAGCAAGCCTCCTCAGGCTCCTCCAAGACTAGCAAAATGTACATTCGAAACTAAGCCATCCGCTCCAATGCCTTCTACATTTACCCCGTTACTAACAGCCCTTCTGTTTCTACTAGTGCCTCTTGCTTTTGACATTAACTTCATTCCAAAAGCTTCCTGTGTGAGCATAAATGTTTATTTTTTTACTCCCTTGCTTATATAGGCATACTGCTTGCATCCAAATTGTCTCTGTTTTTGTCTGCAGAAATCCTGCCAGTTCACAAAAATCCTCGTCAATGGATTTACTTTTTAATTTGAAACTACATGATTTCAACTTTATAGTTTAACCAGATCCTAAAGGATGCCCTCTTCCTAGGAGTGGCTTCAGTTTTGATCTTGTATACCCCGGCAGCTCACTGGGGGGCGGAGGGATGAATTATTATTTTTTATGTGACCTTGACTGTAATAAGGTGACTTTATATTACAGATAGCAAGCTCTGTGGAAATGGAAGTCCATTTTCCCTAAGAGATATCCTACATAACGGGGAGGTCCTGCAGCCTGACACATTATAAAATGAGTAATCTCTGTGGAATCCTTGTGCAAACACTTATCAGTACTGCACATTAAAGGGCATATAATAAAAGTACAACACAGGAACCTTAAAAACTAATTAATTTAATATGGCATGCTTCTAAGATGCTACTTTACCAGAGGCAGCCAGTGGATAGTGAAAAGGACTGCAACTATAACACATAGTTCCAGGGAGGGAATGAAATCTGATTGACTCATTGAAAGCAGCAGTAGCTATTACAGTTGGAGTATCCAACAATATGGCAGTCCAGTATTGAGGTTTCCTCCATCTCTGTACTGTTGAGTCACACTTACCCATGTTGTGATGTCATCCACGTTGTGTATTTCCTTGCTTCCACCAGCCAACGAAATTGAGAGGAGACAAAGAAATGCATAATGGAAGAATGTTATGGAGAGAAGGGCAGGAACTCAACAAAAGCAGTCCTTGATCAAACATATTTTATTTTGTTTATACCAGGGGTCATTTCGTAGAAAAAGAGCTAGGGGTACTCATTAGCATAACTCATTATGCTTGGTAACATCATCACTGAAGCAGTCTCACTCATTAGCATAACTCATTAGCATATGCCACACCCCCTGACATCAGGGGCCCGGTGGTGGACCTGCAAGGCCGGCGGAAGTGCGAGGAAGCCCCGCCAAGGCTCTCCCTGGCCCCAGGCAGGCAGGGGTGGGGAGAGGCGGGGAGGAAGCAACTTACCCTCCCTCTTCTCCTGCCTCCTCCTGGCTGAATGAGGGCTGGAAGCGGGGCGGCCAGAAGCAGGGGGCGGGGCTTCATCGTGTGCCCTGCCCCCTGCCCCTCACCCGGGGGAACTGCGTTCCCCTGCGTTCCCCCCCGAAATGACCTCTGGTTTATACCCAGGCTTGGTTCCTATGTCTGTGGCAGGTGGGAAGCTCAGCCCCCAAAGATGTTGTTCAAGACTGAAGAGATGCTACATTTTAAACATAAATCCTAGTTCACTGATTACCTTTCTTCCTTTGGTTTAAAGGAAAATAATGCCCTGTAGTAGGAAGTTTGTTCGGACCAGATCTTGTAGAGATGGCATGGTCTGAGACTTGGTTCGCATGGCCCTTGTAGAAGCTGAAATTTTCAGCCAGGTGATGCTGATGTCCAGCCATATCGCCATAGGTTGAAGGGATGATTATGTGGATGTCAGTTGCCACAGGCGGAAGGAACACTGCTTGGATCAGCTTTCGATACACAGCTTCCACAGTCAGGAGAAATTTGGTTCTAATGAACATCCTGCTCCTTATCATGAGCTGTCATTTTGGATTGGCTTCAAAATGCAAAAGAGAAAATAATAAAAAATATTCTTGGATGCTGTGGTGCACGGATAGCATTTCAGAGGGGGGGAGGTGAGTTTGTCTGTTAGCAGTCATGGTAAAGCTGGTATAGGGTTGGTTTGGCATACATCCAGCCAAAGTGAAGTATTTTTTAAAGCGGATTAATTTCACTGGGTGATATTTAAGCGTATCCTCCCTGTTCGTTGGTATTTTTCAGAAGAACTACTTTATTTAAATTTCTTTGTGTTTAGGCAAAATTTCATCCAATAAGTTCTATTTGAATGTATTGCAGTGGTTAATACACACATTCATGGGTAGGTTTAGAAAATATAAAGAAATACTAACACAGTCCTAAGAGCAGTTTAATAGACTGTTTAAGATAGCAATTAAGGCCCATAGCAGTGTAATATGGAGATATACTGGCACAGGACCACACTGATGATGGATCTAGATTGTCTAATCAGTTACATCTGCAGCTGCAGAAGTTCTGGAGACACAAAGTAGTGTACTACGTATGTCACTAACCTTGGCACAAACCTTAAATCTGTCCAAGTGTTGGGTTTGTCCAGACAAGTTAAGAGCTGAATATGTGACTTTTAATGTTTACTAGAACTTTCTACGGTTTTAGCCTGTTAAGGGTATACATTTTCTGTTGATTTTCTGTATACTTTGGAAAAAAACCTTTAAAGTTTTCTCCCCACTCTAATGCATTAAAGCTTTGTTTTTCCTTCCAGAATCAGTCTCCCTTGTGTGTATTATTGGCTTGTACATATGAGGGTCTCCCTTTTGGGCTAACACTGATGTACAGTGGAATTAAAAACCAGGCCTGGCATAGGAGACAGAAATGAGTGGCACTGGGTGCATGCCAGGAGAGGAGCAGGGCATAGTCAGTATCTTAAGCCTCCTTAGCATATGTCCCCCCTCTGGTACCAGTGTAAGAATAAATAGTCCTGTTGAATTCAATGGGATTGAAATTCACCTGCCTACATAGCTACAGAACAATTTGCAGTGACATCCTAAGCAGAGTTACACACTGAGAAGCACATGGACATTAGTGGATTTAAAAGAGTGTACTGTTAGGATACCAGCTGAGTTTGCACCAATCAAATCTCTCCTAAAGCACTGTATAAACTGCAGTAAGGACACCCATATCTCAGATGATCAGTCATGTAGCATGGGGCTACTCCACCCTTGTGTTGAGCATGCACATAGAGACATGTGGAGTCTTTGCTGAGAACACTTTGCACAAACAGGTAGGGATGAGGGCAAGCATTGCTAGAGTATATTGTGAACACTGCTTGGCTCAACCCTTATGGATATGCCATCTCAGGGCACGTTTCTCTGCTGAAAGAGCACAGGATACTAACTGATGCTATGCTTACATCACATAAGCAGGGCACCAGAATCTAGGGTTCAGGATGGAGATTTAAATCTCTACATTTCAAAACATTAAGCACTGGAACAATAACACCACAATAAAATCTGTTTGTCTCAGGTTTTTCAAAGAGTACACAGCAATACCACAAGCAGCCATTTGTATGTATAGCTCTCTTCTTTATTATATGCAACAAAAAATCTTCCAGTTTGCTCAGGGCCTGTTTAATCCCATAACATTAAAAAAGAATAGAGCAAAGTTGTTTTTGATCTTGTAGAATAGATGCTGGCACTATAATTTTGACTGTGTCTCTTTCAAACATATGCCAAGGGAGAGTTTTTAAAAGGCAGCCAAATAGTTTGTAAGAATGAATGCCATCTTCAAGACAGCATCAATGCAAATCTTACTTTGTTGGGGGGGGGGGGAGTTGCCAGGGAGAAACAGTTTTGCTAATTAGCCAGTCAGTGTTATGAGTGATGTATTTATAGCTGTGTCAATGAAGAGACTAGAATGGAAATGTAAAAGAAAACTGTGAAGTTAATGTTAAAAAAGGCACAACTTCTATATTTTATTATCATGGACTGTAAAAAGGAACCATGATTGGGATTTGATCTGCAACCTGTCACCCTGGATCTAACTGTTTTTGTATTGCTGTGCACATTTTTCCCATTACATTTCTCAGCACTTCTAATCAATATTGAATACCAGAGAAGGAACTAATCTTTGGTTCTTTTTCATTTTACCTAAGACTGAACATTTCTACATGAACCAGAACAAAGCTATGTAGTACTGGAAGACAGCATCCTTAGGGATGTTTATTGTTGCAAATGGAAACTTGGCTTTAGATTTTAAAAAATCATTTCTTTGAAATTAGAATTATTTGTGGCATTTTTTACCCAAGGTAGAAAAATGTAATTTACATATTCTTTTGGGTACCTGAAGTGTTCAAAGTCTATTATTATTGTGTGTCCTCCAAAAAAAAGGTGAAGGCATAGGGTTGGGTTCTGCCAGCTTTTCTGTTGTTGAAAAAGGAAGCAGAGGCTCCTTTTGACTCTTGAGAAGCCTATGTTAGGAGCCTCACATAGACCAAAGTGATGCAGGACAATGACTGCCTTAAGGAAGGGGGTCAGGTGAGGTTCGGCAGAAAAGCCTATAGGAATCGTAGAACATACCCACTAGGCAAAGGAGGTAGAAAGACATTCCTAAGATTATAGCTATTCCAAAAGGATTCTTCATTTCAGGTGCCATTTGGCTCCCATGATTCTGAGGGACCTTAGATACATGTGCTTTTTGCTCCATTACCCAAATTATCTGTAAGATGTAAGTGAACAAAGGACAGTCCAAGAACAAAATCCAGAAATGAGATCTCTTGATTCATCTTGACTTGCTGCCAAAAAAGTGGGGGATGGAGCATGTAAGCCCGGGGCATGTTCCTATCATTGCCCCAAATAGACCTTCAAGAATGAAATAGCAACTGCTTCCCAAGATGGCGCCACAAACCTAGAAGGAAGCTGTACCAGAAAAGATGGTGGCAAAATCCAAAACCCCGAACACAAAAAAGGCGATCTTGAAAGATGTCCATAGTCACACCAAGAAGAAGATTTGGATGTCACCCACCTTCCAGGGGCCCAAAACTCTGTGGTTATGGAGGCAGCCCAAGTATCCGCGGAAGAGTGCACCAAGAAGGAACAAGCTGGATCACCATGCCATCATTAAGTTCCCACTGACTACAGAATCGGCCATGGAGAAGATAGAGGACAATAGCACGCTGGTCTTCATTGTGGATGTGAAAGCAAGCAAGCACCAGACCAAGCAGGCAGTCAAGAAGTTGTATGGCATTGATGTGGCCAAGGTCAACACACTGATTCAGCCTGATGGTGAGAAAAAGGCTTATGTCTGTCTTGCTTCAAATTATGATTTGCTAGATGTTGCCAACAAGATTAGGAATCATCTATGCAGAATATTGCCAGAGCTGTACAATAGAATTGCACAATAAACACATTACTACAAAAAAAGAGAATGAAATAGCAACTGAACAAGCTAGAGTAAAGCAACAGAAAAACTAATGTGTAAAGTCCTGTAACATGTGAAGTTCTGCTATTTTTGTGCACTTAATGCTTTAGAATTACCATGGATTGAATAATTCTTGTCCCCCAATTGTGTCCTCTAGTGATAAACTTCCCTCCTCTCAATAACTCCCCTGCCTACTGTTGCCAGCCTCCAGGTGGGAATGGGACCTAGAAATCTCCTGGAATTACAGCTGATCTCCATACTAGAGCCAGTGTGGTATAGTGGTTAAGAGCGGCAGACTTGAATCTGGAGAACTGGGTTTGATTCCCCACTCCTCCACATGAAGCCTGCTGGGTGACCTTGGGCCAGTCACAGTTCTGTCAGAACTCTCTCAGCCCCACCTGCCTTACAAGGTGCCTGTTGTGGGGAGAGGAAGGGAAGGCGATTGTAAATTGCTTTGAGACTTAACGGTAGAGAAAAGTGGGGTATAAAAACCAACTCTTTTTCTTCACTACAGAGATTAGTTCTTCTGGATAAAACGGCTACTTTGGAGGGTGGACTCTATGGCATTATACCTTGATGAGATCCCTCCCCAAACCGCAGGCTGTACCCCCAAATCACTAGGAATTTCCCACCTTTGAGTTTGCAGTCTTAACCCTGTCTCAGGAGTTCTGCCACACTCATTAACAAAAAACAAGTCATAGAAAGGATTCCAGATTTGCATTGTGTAAATGTAATCATGTAACTGGGTTTTTTTTCATAAAGGAAATTTGGGGCATAGATTTCTTAACTGTAAGCAAGGTGAAGGAATGTTATCCAGAGACATTTTAGGAGAAACAGCTGAATTCAAAGCCACTTGAGCTATTGGTATGGAAAGATCAGGCCCACATAATGGATGCAAGTAATATCATTTCCCCCTCCCTCCATGGAGCTCAGAACAGTGTACATATGGCTCCCAGATGCTCCCATCTCTAGGCAAAGATCATAGTGAGTTATGCCATACCCCCAACCTCCTTAGCTTTAGCAGCTGAATAGTATCCTATGCCACCAGACCATCTTTTCTTCACTACAGAGATTAGTTCTTCTGGATAAAACGGCTACTTTGGAGGGTGGACTCTATGGCATTATACCTTGATGAGATCCCTCCCCAAACCGCAGGCTGTACCCCCAAATCACTGGGAATTTCCCACCTTTGAGTTTGCAGTCTTAACCCTGTCTCAGGAGTTCTGCCACACTCATTAACAAAAAACAAGTCATAGAAAGGATTCCAGATTTGCATTGTGTAAATGTAATCATGTAAGTGGGATTTTTTTTCATAAAGGGCATTTGGGGCATAGATTTCTTAACTGTAAGCAAGGTGAAGGAATGTTATCCAGAGACATTTTAGGAGAAACAGCTGAACTCAAAGCCACTTGTGCTGTTGGTATGGAAAGATCAGGCCCAGATAATGGATGCAAGTTATATCATTCCCCCCCCTCCATGGAGCTCAGAACAGTGTGCATATGGCTCCCAGATGCTCCCATCTCTAGGCAAAGATCATAGTGAGTTATGCCACCCCCCACCTCCTTAGCTTTAGCAGCTGAATAGTATCCTATGCCACC
>NW_015169842.1:61237-69438 GCF_001447785.1 Gekko japonicus | reverse complement strand
TGCTGAACCTAACTGAGAAAAGAGTATTAATGTGTCTCTAGCTGTATGTAGTGGAGGACACCAGGGTGAGGGAAGAGGTAGTGAATACGGCCCTAACAGATGGCAGACGGCAGGGTTGCATACGGATGGAGGGCGTCTTTTGAATAAGGAGAGAGGCCTGTGTTTTGGGCAATTCCTGCCCATGCGGGTATTCTGAGGGGGTGGAGCTTAGTACTTATTAGTACAACGCTCCCCCTCATTGGGGCAGTATTTTTGCAGTCAGCCCTCCTGCCCTCCCTTGACAATGTGGGTTTTTGCTGGTCGCCAGTTTTGGGGATGGGTAGGAATTTTTTGCCCCCTTTTCAAATTGGCCAAGAAAGGGGGTGTTTTTGCCTACCTCACACTGTCTTTGTGGTAGCGGAATTGGCTCTCAGGCAGTGCTGTTAACTAGGGTGTTGGCAGGAATCTGGCCTGGTTTTGTTTATGAGGTGGAACGCCAATTAACAGACCCCTCCTTGACTGGGGGGTTAGCTCACCTAGTACAAACCATACCTTGGCATGGGCCTCGAATGGGGATTGCTGGGGACCTGTGATACACCCTGGAGTGGGCCTCCCTTCACGCTTCGCGACTTGAGGTGGTGGGCTCCCTTCAGGGTTGTTAGCATGTCTGCCACCTGGCAACAGCCATGTTATGGTTGGCTTGTGCCAGGGGCTTGGTGGTTCATCCCGACTAAGGTCAGGAAAGGGATCAGGGGATACTTTTGCCTGACGTGAGTTGTGGCCCTAGCCAGTTACAGTTGATTCAAGTTGAACTGAAAGTTAAAATAAAGCTGCTCTTTAGTTTATACCAAATACCTGTGTTGGTCTTTTTCTTCCAGCTATGTATGCAAATAGATTCCATTGGTAAATCCTTAAATGAAATTGACAGGGGCCAGAATCAGAAACTCCAAGAGGAAAATTGCTGCTGATGCCCCATGAAAATAAGGACTGGGGATTATAGCTTGTTGAAAGGGAAGCGGTGGGGGGGGAATCCTAGACATATTACTTAAGGAAGTTTGAATTCCAGTCTGCCAAGAAGCACTCGTGCACGTATTGAGAGAATTACGTTCATTATCATTTGTGTTTTGTGCGAAATGAAAACCGTGGATTGGAAGATAGGAAACGTATCAGGTGTCAAGCCATATTAGTGTCAACATCCTTTATGCGATTTCAAGTTCCTTTCCCCCCCTTTAAAATGAAAGAAGTTATGATCACACATGTGGTTAACAAGAGGCTTGAAGATGATGCCTGTAATTTTTCTAAGCCTCTAAAGTATTGTTTCTGGTTTCTCTTGGTTTAAAGGACAAGTGGGGACCTGCAAGACATGGGTGGGGACCTGCAAGACATGGGTGAAGTGCCACCTGCCTTGGTGGCAGAAATGGGGCAGCAGTGGCTTTCCCCTCTTTTTTTTTCCCTGCCTGCTTCCAAAATAGTGGCTGATGGGGTCAGGCAGCAGCTTCCACTCTCTTCTGCTCTGTCCTCCTTTTTCTTGTCTGCCAGCCCACCCATGCTGGGAGAACGAACAGTTGTCTGCAGTTGCATAGTTAATTGTTATCTCTTTGGGTTGTTGTTGTTTGTAATCCTCACTTTTTTTTAATAACATTTTTATTATAACAAACATACAACACACAATAGGTAGAACAGTATAATATATTACAATACACATAACTGTGGGATTGTTCCCAAAAATATAACAAATATAGCTTTAACTTAACATTTAAATGACTATTATAAATTCACTCCATCAATTACCAAAGATTTAAGTCTTCTGTTATTTTTGGTACTTCTTCTTGTTGTGGTAAGTACTGTAAAATAGGAAACCACATTGAAATAAAGTTAGATGAAGTTGCCTGTGGATATATATCTTTGAGATTTTCTGTAACTCTAGCCATAATATACATATTCCATAATTTTGAGTGCCAATTTTGTCTTGTTGGGGTTATTTTGTTTTTCTACTGTAATGCAACAGCATTTTTAGCTGCTGATAAAAGAACAGCTCCCCCTTTGTTAATACTATCTGAACAGACTTTGGGTTTCCAACCATTTAGAATAATATGTTCCATACTGAATTGTATAATTTGTCCTGTTAGGTAATCCTCACTGTTTATATTTTGGATTTTTCTGCACACCTAGGTGTCCTGCCAGGTTTGTAGAAATGTGTGTTTTACGTCTACATGGCTACGACCCTTAGATTTAAGTATCCATAGATGGGGCCATGTTGACTGTTAGACATACTGATACTTTCTAGATAGAATTTTCAGCAGTGTGTGTGTGTGTGTGTGTGTCTGTGTGTGTGTGAGAGAGAACAAGTATGGAAGAGTTGAGAGAGAGAGAGAGAGAGAGAGAGAGAGAGAGAGCATCTGATGTTTCATCATTAAGCCCATTTGATGCCATAACTGAGTCAAAGCTTTTAATACATTTTTGAAAGCATTGATGTCGGTTCATACAATACATCTCTTTCCATACAAACAGCAACCCTAACACTGCAATCCTAAGTGACATTACACTGTCCATTGAGGTTAATTGCCTGCTTAGAATTGCACTGTAAATGCCTGTAATTCTGAACTCATGCATTTCATATATTGCATGGAAGCAAACCTGGGAGCCGAGCCAGTTATAGTTAGCTAGTAGATTTATTGGCTGTTTCCTCCCTAATGGAGCCCAAAGTGGCTTATAAGAAATGCAATGAAACACTAAAATTTAAATATACAAAAAAAAAAAGATGACAAGGACGAACTGTATCTCAGGGCCTGTCTGTAACTTGATAGGCCAGTTGTTCAAGGTCATGGGCTAAGAGCCAAGTGCCCTTTAGCTCTTGCCCCTCAGCGTATGCGCAAGGGCTTGTCTCTCCTGACCATGCCCAAGACTTAAGTCAGGAAGAGCGAACTAAAAGCTCAGCTAAGATGTTTCAGTTGGCATCAGCGTTCGTTTACTCACAGATATTTATATAGACAATAGTTTTGCTGGTCATTTGTGTAAGTTTCAACACTGTGATCTCTGTTTTCACTCTGCTTTTACCACAATCATGTTTACACTCAACATTAGGTAAATACTGCATTAAAAGTCAGTTCAGTTTATGGCTGTAACCAACTGTGGTTTTGTTTTGTTTTTCCTGTTCCCTGTTTCTAATCATTTTGAATTGGCTGCTTGAAAAGGCAAACTCTGTTTATCTCTGATTTAGATTGCATTCAGGCAGCTAAGCCACTACTGTGAAATAGGATTAGTTGCACTTTTCCCATTGTGGGCTCTCTTATTACAAATTAATATTAGGTGAGATAATTATTTTAATAGGCAAAGAACCTTCTACCAGTAATTTCCTAGAATCCATGCAACTAGTCACTATTAGAGCTTATTTACATTTCAGCAAAATACACACACACACAAACACATCCTGTGGTTGCTATACTGAGAGTTTATATTGACTACACTGTATAATTGTGTTCGGGATTGCAGTTCAAGATTCAATATTTGGACATATCAGTATAGCTTCCAACTGGCAATCCATCTCTTAAAGATGAAAGAGTACAGCAGTATTGATCTCATTTACTGAAATATGAACTCATATCAGTCGATCCTGTACTTGCCTCAGGTCCTGAGCTGCTCAGGAGAAAGGTGGACATGTAAATGTTTGAAATAAATGTACAAAACTTTATTTTGTATTAACCATTTGCAGCATTGGTATTTTGTTTATTATTTTGATTCGGATAGCCATCTTATTTCTTGGCCTTTCACAAAAGGCTTACTTGTGACAGCAAGAAAATCAGAGAGTTTTTTTAAAAAAATGTTAGTTAAAGCTATATAAAGCTACAGAACTATAAATTTCACTTTTGAACATTCAGCTCAGTCTTTGTAACAGCAGGCTACTCAAGCAAGATGTGGTGTGTGAACAAAATAGCCTGTACGGCTTTGGTGAAATATTAATATCACGATTTCCATTTGACAATGCAATGCAGTGACTACAGTTAACATTGTCAGGGTTGCTCCCTCATATGCCTTGTGATACAGAAGTATATGAGACTGAACAAGATATTGGATTTTGCAAAATTCTTTTAGTACAGCTCATCTGTAGAATCTATGCTATCAAAATACCTAGGCTGCTCCTACACAGTGGGGATTTTCTGTGTCGTTCTCATTGCAACAGTGAATTCAGTAGAGCATCCACAGGGCAGTTTCCCTGCTTCAGCCCCCCACGGTTGCCATTTCTCTCCCCCCGCCATTACCAAAGGTCTTTTCCTGGCTTATAAATAATTAGCATGTGCTAGCTTGCTAGAGCGAAATGTCATTATAACAATCTGTTGTCATGATCTATTCACTCCTCTGAATTTCATCTCTAGCCATTTTCATTACAGAGATATAAGGAGAAAGTTCCTCCCTTTATACCTCTGCAATGAAAGGTTAGAGACTTACTTTTAAAAAAAAGGATGCTGGGAATTTAGAGAAGCTAATACATCATGGCACTATATTCTTATAACATAATTGTTCTGTAGTAATCTAGCAATTACTACTTTTTTAAAGAAGCCGTGTGGTGGCATGGGAAAAATGGTGGCCATGGGGGTTGAGGCAAGGAAAAGAGCACCAATGTGGGTGGGGCTTTAAAGTGTGTGAAGGTATTTTCACTGCTCTCTTTCCAAAGGATCGTATCAAACACTGGCCCCGTTCATACGAGGGGTTTTTGCACCTGCCTGTGTTCTGCAAAGAAGGACAGCAAGTTCCGCCCTGAACATCATGGGCCCCTGCCACACGGCAGGGAAAACACGAGGCAAAGTGCGGCTTTTAAAAGCCGCAGCGGGATCCCATGGATCCCGTTAGCCGCGCACCATTGCTCCCTGGCATGATCAGATGCCAGGGAGGAAGAGGCGAGTGGGAGGGGGAGGCTGCCGAACTGCGCATGCTCGAGCATGCGCAGTTCGGCAGCCTCCCCCTCCCACTCGCCTCTTCCTCCCTGGCATCTGATCGTGCCAGGGAGCAACGGCGCGCGGCTAACGGGATCCGTGGGATCCCGCCGCAGTGTTTCTTCTTTGGCGCGGCTTTTAAAAGCCGCGCTTCGCCTCGTGTTTTTCCTGCCGTGTGGCAGGGGCCTACATCAAAACAGGGAAAACTTGAGCATGGATAATTAAGGGATAATGAAACACAGATGCCCCCAAATGCCCTGTTCAGATGCAAAAGTCCACTGACTTCAATGGACTTTGAAGGGTGTAACTCTATTTAGGGTTGCACAGTTTGTCTGCTCCAGTGGAAATAACAGAGAGTATTGTGGTGCCTTAAAGACTAACACATTTATTGTAGCATAAGCTTTCTTCAGGCTGAGCTCACTTTTTCAGATATATGAAGTTGATGCATTCACCAAAGTGGGCTGTGGCTCATGAAAACTTATGTCACAAAACATTTGTTAGTTTTTAAGGTGCCACAAGGCTTTTTGTGATTGTAGCATATATACAATTGTTAATATTTATAGCATCGGAGAAGAAGCAATGTAAACCCTTTTTAGCCCATTGTTAAGTAACCCACAATTGCTCAAGAGACAGAATGTAATTAAAATATTTCATGCATTTAGTCTGACCTGTACCCTGAACTCTGTCTGTGACTGTCCCATGACAAGTTAATTATAGGGTTTGTGAGGCGTTCTGATAGTCAAATGTCTCAATCTTGTTACCTTTGGTTAATTTACCTGCCAGCGTTCATTGAATTATGTCACTGCAGTTCCCATCCATCTTCCCTTTTGTAGTTGTTATGAAATAAACTTTTTAAAACTCTTTATGGATATCAGCTGTGCAAAGAATACCTGGTGTTTTTTACATGTAGGGTTCCTCCCCAATAATATAAATTAATATTAAGGAATGAGAGCCAGTTTGGTGTAGTGGTTAGGAGCAGTGGACTCTAATCTGGGAGAACCGGGTTTGATTCCCCACTCCTCCACGTGCAGCTGTTGGTGTGACCTTGGGTCAGTCACAAGTTCTCTCAGAGCTGTTCTCTCAAGAGAAGAGAAGAAATTGGATTTATACCCCACTCTTCACTACCCGAAGAAGTTGCAGAGTGGCTTACAATCTTCTTTCCTTTCCCCTCCCCACAACAGACACCCTGTGAGGTAGGTGGGGCTGAGAGAGCTTTCGAGAACTGCTCCTGAGATAACAACTCTGAAACAATTTGTGACTGACCCAAGTTATCACAAGCAGCTACATGTGGAAGACTGGGGAATCAAACCCAGTTCTTCCAGATTACAGTCCGCGCTCCTAACCACTATACCAAACTGGCTCTCTAAGAGCAGTTCTCTCAGAGCTCTCTCATCCCACCTATCTCACAGGGTATCTGTTGTGGGGAGAGGAAGGGAAGGAGATTGTAAGCTACTCTGAGACTCCTTCAGGTAGTGAAGGGAGGAGTATAAATCCAATCTCTTCTTCTCTTCTTCTAACTGAGGCCCAGTCTACAGAAACATCTAGTAACACAAGCCCCTTTCAGAAAATACATCCACTTGTACTGGGAACCTGACAACCACTTGAATCAGGACCATGAACTATCTATAGTGCTTCTTATATGTGCCATCACCATGTTGTCTGAACAGGGGCAACGCATGTATTTTGCATGTGTGTACAGCTTTGTTGCTTTGTTGTGTGTACAGCTTGTTGCTTTGTTGCTTTGTTGTGTGTACAGCTTTGTTGACCACAGGATTTTTCAGGGTTCTGGTACATATGCACCAAGGTTGTAAGCACAATACACAATGCACACATTAACCCTATTCAGACAACATTGTGCCTGCACATAAGGGGAGCATCATGAGTAGTGCATGCTCCCAGTGTGCATGGTTGCTGGCCTCTTGGTGCTTGTGAAAAGGGCTATGCTGTTCTTGGAATGCACCTTATGAAATGCACCTGCATGTGTAGAACTGCACCACTGAGGAAACAATCCTAAAGTCATTCCAGAAAACGCTTAGTGTGGCAATTAAGTCCCTACGCAAGCATAATTCAAAGGTATGAATGGATAGGTAATTATTGATCTAGTATGTTCAGTAGCAGAGGTGAGATTTCAAGGAGAGATTTCCTGGTTCACAGCTCTGCTTTACTGTGCTAGCACTAGTTTATAGGCATAAGATACACCTCACTGAAAAGGGATTATATCCTAGCCCTGAGAGGAAGCCAAATATCTTCCTTTCGTTACCAACATAAAAACTGCCACCAGTCACTCTCTATCATGCACACTTTAATGTTGGTAAGAAATTTGGCAGCATAGAAGTCCATGAATATTTAACACCTTTGACAATTTACTTTGCATGGAGTATGATATCCCTTAAACCCTATAGTCTTACAAAGGCAGCCAGCTATACTGAAACTGTTGTCCGATATAGCTGCTTCTGCTGTCTCAAGAACTGTGGAATGCAATTCAAGAGTCGTGTATTTCTAGAGCTGAAAATGCCAATAAAATAACACCAACTGGCTATCTCCACATAGGCTTTTAAGGAACGGTGGCAGCTTCATCTACTCTTCCCTTCCAGTAACAGAGAGCCCATTATGTGGCACAGCGGTGTCAAGCAAGAGTTTGTCTCCTAACAACTGAGGCAGAACTGCTGAAAACTTTTGCTAGCTCAGTGTACTGCAGGGACTGGTCACAGTGCTAAATCAAGGAAATGAGCCATTCGTTTGCACCAGTAAGGTACCCAGGTGCATAATCCTACAGTCTGGTGCCCCAGGGATCTCTTGGTCAAGCCAAAACAGTAGATCACACAGCAAACTATCCCAGGGCTGCACTGTTGCAAGCTACAGCTGTAGGGATTGTTTCCCCCACTTAAGGTGGTCTGCTTGGCATCTACTAGACCATGTTCATTTTCTATAGAGGCTCCCACCTTGTGGAACAGCCTCCCTGGGTGTCAGGTTCCACAGCCAACAACTGAGTACACACTTATCAGAAAGGTTATACTTTATTGCAGAGCTATAGATGCATTAACAAAGTCACTGTTAAGAATGGCGTTGCCCCTACAAGCATAATGGGATATAGGGTATTCGTATGCACCCCCCCTTCCCATAAGCCAATTAGCCAGGCTCCCGCACGTGGGAGAAGGGTCCCCAGGCTGTTAGAGGCCGCAGCTGAGAACCAAAAGCGCTCCCACGGTTCCAGGCATCCCAGATACTACACCAGCAACCTGCAAGGTCATTAATAAGCAAGCAGTACAGAAGCAAAAGTAAAGAAGTAGC
>NW_015169842.1:56769-60903 GCF_001447785.1 Gekko japonicus | reverse complement strand
GTGTAAATTTGCAGGAAGCGGGGGGCTCCCGGCCGGCGTCCTGTGCGCACGCGCACGTCACCCGGAAGTGTGCCGCACACACGTCACCCGGAAGTGACGGGAGGACACCAGGCACGCTGGGGGTGGGGCCACAGCCAAACAAGGGAAAACCATAGAGTTTTCCCTTGTATGGCCGTGGCCCCGCCCCCAGCGTGCCCGGCGTGCCCATGTCACTTCCTGGCGACGCGCACGCAGGGGTGGGGTTTCCCCCGGGGCCCGATTCCGCGGCGTCGGAAATCGGCCCTCCAAAACGGTAGTTTACCCCCTCCGCCCTCACTTGGCAGCCCTACTCCCACGGTTCCCTGAATCCCAGACACTACACACCATCTGCAAGGCCATAGATAAGCAAGCGTTACAGAAGCAAAGAAGGAATGCAGCGGTACTTTGTACACAGGGCAAGCAAGCAAGCACCCCACCCCCAACCCTTATGGCAGCATAGCTGACACCGAGGAGCTGATGGGGATGCCAACTTTAGAGCTTTTAAGGAGGTGCTGTAAGGATATTTTATTTATGAAGGCTTTTTAAATAAGGGTTAAACTGCAGACATTTTCTTGGGGAGGAGGTAAATGAGTTTTTACTGTGCTTTGTGAGTTTTTCGTTTCTGGAATTGCTAATCACCTTGAGCTACAAGGAAAAGGGAGGATATCAATCAATCAATCAAATAAGTAAATGATTAAGTGTGCCTCCCTTGAAAAAAAAAATCCCCATGTCTGAAATGCTACCGTGTAAAGAGACTTCTTCCCAGTGTCTAATCTTCAATTATTCAAGGGGTTCTCAGTTCAGTACTAAGCCCCCAATGTATTACTATTATGTTGCGGACTATTCTGCAGTCCTTTGATAGGAAATCAGATTGTTTTAAGCGGTTTGTAGTGCTGCATGAGCCAAGCTCGAGTGAGAGATCTGACAGCCATACAGCAGAGCAGCTAAATGTAGGTTGGTCCTTGGAGACATGGGGTGGTGTGAGCCTGATGGCTGACTGACACAGATCTGTGAATTGGTTCCATTCCTGCCTCTACTCTTGTTGGAGAATTATCTGAAAGGGCCAAAAGATACACAAGGACAGTAACCGATAATGGTCATCAGTAGCAATAAACAGCTTGTGGGCTCAAGCCCTCTGCCCAGGATGTGATCTATGGGTTAAAAAAGGTGGCATTGCCTAGGTACAGTGTTCCCTCTAAGCTGAGTTAGTGTGAGCTAGCTCACAGTTTTTTAAGCCTCCGGCTCACACATTTTTGCCTCGGCTCAGGAAGGATGGCTCCAGAGCAAACTAATTTATGCAGTAGCCAAATTGCTCACTCACAACTTTAATGCCAGTAGCTCACAAAGCAGAATTTTTTTTCACAAGACTCCACAGCTTAGAGGGAGCATTGCCTAGGTATGCTTTTAGTTCTCATAACTTCCCCTCCGCCTTTGCGTTTCCACATCTTAGTATTCAATTGTTGCACGAGACTGTACAGCGATTGGGCTAATACTTACTTGTCCCTCATGCAGAGTTGCTTGTCCGTGGGACTGTAATCCATGGGGCTATGCAAGGCCACAGTGGTCATGAGTGTTTGGCCAGTAGCAGCAATGGTTGGAGTGGAAGTTACTTACACATGTGGTTATGCTCCCTGTTTTCCCCCACTTGCAGGCCAGGTTATGAGACTGTGCTGACATGATGCCAGTGTTCTCCAGGAATGGAGCATTTCTGTGCTATGTACCTTTGTGGGAGACAGTGGTAGCAATTGCTGAGGGAGGAAGAGTATGAACACAGTTTGAGTCCAGTGGCACCTTTAAGACCAATGAAGTTTAATTCTAGGTATAAGTTTTCGTGTGCACGCACACTTCATCAGATATGTTGAAACTGTTTCAATGTATCTGGTGAAGTGTGCATGCACATGAAAGGCTTATACCCAGAATTAAACTTTGTCTGTGTTAAAGGTGCCACTGGACTCAGGCTTTGATCCATTACTTCAGGTCACCATGGCTACCCACCTGAATCTATAGTATGAATATGTTATGAGTGTGTTTGAGGGGGAGACATTTCAAGCACTCAGACCAGACTTAGGGCTCTTTTTGTAGCAGGTACTCATTTGCATATTAAGTGATACACCCCCAATGTAGCCAATCCTCCAAGAGCTTACGGTAGCTCCTGTAAGAAGAGCTCTGTAAGCTCTTGGAGGATTGGCTACATTAGGGGTGTGTGGCCTAATATGCAAAGGAGTTCCTGCTACAAAAAGAGCCCTACGGCTGTATGGGGTGCCTTGTCCTGCTGGAGGACTGGAAGATTCAGGTTGATGCTTGTGTTTTTCTAATCCTTGGCTGTTTGTGCAAAGTGCCCGTTTGGTGTAGTGGTTAAGAGCGGTGGACTCGATTCTGGAGACCCGGGTTTGACTCCCCACTCCTCCATATGCAGCCAGCTGGGTGAACTGGGTGAGTCACAGTTCTCTGAGACTCCGAGTGAAGGGTGGGGTATAAACCCAACTCCTCCTCCTCCTCCCCTGTATGCTACAGAAATTATAAATACGATTATAAATATGATTATTTTATTTTTATTTATTTATTTACATGTGATATGAATTGAAGCACTATGCATTTTGGGACGTGATCTACCTCCTCCTGGCTTTTCTCTGTCTCACCTTAAAGCAGTAGGCACTTCAGAAAACTCCAGGAGGCATCAGCTTTCTGTCTGCAAGGAACACTCATAGATAAACAGCTGTTTTCATCACAGGGCAAAACTTGGCTTGGAACATCTGAATATTTGGTGATTGTGCCCGGATCCCATGGCATCAGTTTATTGATTGGCAGTGCCCCCAATAGTGGCCATTTGGTGGTAGTGCCCACTCAATGTTCTCAGAAGTCCACAAATGCCACAGACTCAGCAAGGTTGGGAACCCTGGTTTGGGTAATAAGAGAACCATAACAGGCTTGGATCCAGTGATATGCAAACTGAAATGTAAACAGGTTTAGCCCTGTTCCACTTGTGCACGATCTTGTGCAACACTTGTGCTTTCCTCCTGATATATCTCAGTGCCCAGAAATTGTTCTACTTCATCTTGCACAGGCAAAACAGTTTGGGATGCTCTATGCTTAACTTTTAGTGCAGAAGGCTGTAGCCTGCTCTTCATGTCCCATTTTATGTATACCATTGTGCTGTGCGCTCCTTCAGAGTAAACCCACCCCTCTGTTTCCTCTCATTATGACAAGTCAAAAATAAGGAACAGCTGGTTTTCAATGCAGTCAGGTAGCTTCATCTAGGGAAAAAAACATTATTTGCAGAAGCTGCTGAGAAATAAATTAAAAATGAAATACATTTCAGGGAGATATTTGCTTTACATTACTTTAGATGGACATCTAATACTTTACTATTCTGTAAGATAATTAAAAAAAAGAAATTAATTCTAGTGTCTGTTTAGAAGGTAATTTATTTAATCTTTTCTTCTGGACATCTTCCTCAGTTTTGTCCCTGCTCTGCTTTCTGTCCTGCTGAGTGACTGTTAGCATGTTGGATTAGAATCTGCCTCAAAAGAGCATTGCATTCAGTAGATCAGAATCTACTGGTGGTCCCTGGCCCAAGGCATGTCAGCTGACCTCGACCAGAGCCAGGGCGTTTTCTGCCCTGGCTCCCACCTCGTGGAACTCTCTGCCTAATAACATCCATGCCCTGCAGGACTTGATGCAGTTCTGCAGGGCCTGTAAGGCAGAGCTGTTCCGCCGGGTGGTTGGTTGAGGACAGCAAGGGTTTGATCCTTCTGCCACTCCACTCCTTCTCGTGAGACAATGGCACCACTGGTATTCTTAGCATCACCTTTTTAGGTAACTACTGTGTTTTATTGTTTTTGTTTTATTATGGATTGTATGATGCTACTATGTTGTACACTGCCCTGAGCCTTACCTTGGCAGGGGAGGGCAGTTTAAAATCTAATCTGATTAAATAAATAAATAAATAAATAAATAAGTAGTCTCTCAGTCTAGTTTAGATCACAGGTTTCTTGTGAGGGTAAAATAGAGGAGGAGGAGGAGGCGATTGGATTTATACCCCACCTTTCACTCGGAGTCTCAGAGTGGCTTCCCCTTTCCCTTTCCCTTCCCCTTCCCTCCCCACAACAGACACCA
>NW_015169842.1:55659-56394 GCF_001447785.1 Gekko japonicus | reverse complement strand
GATTGGATTTATACCCCACCTTTCACTCGGAGTCTCAGAGTGGCTTCCCCTTTCCCTTTCCCTTCCCCTTCCCTCCCCACAACAGACACCATGTGAGGTAGGTGGGGCTGAGAGAGCTCTTTCAAGAACTGTCCTTGAGAGAACAGCTCTGAAAGAACTTGTAACTGACCCAAGGTCTCACCAGCAGATGCATGTGGAGGTGCGGGGAATCAAACCCAGTTCTCCCAGATTAGAGTCCACACTCCTAACCACTATACCAAAGGAGGGGAGTAAGCCAGGCTGGATCCCCACTGGGGAGAAAATCAGGGTATAAATGTTTTAATAACTAACAGAACAAAACTAGGTGCAGTGTTACAGTTCTCACAATGATAATTCTCAAAACGCTTTGCTCTGTGTGATGACCTCTTTGGGGAAGGCATGTTTTAGGTACATTGTAAAAAGTTCTCACTTTTTCCGTACAGCTTCCTCTTGAGTCTTTACTAACATGGGCATGAAGGTTAGTAAATGGATTGCTATAATCGTCAAAATGTGTATGGACACAGTTAATTGCCCCTTCCTTTATTCTGTCAAAAATTATCTGTTGTGAGCATTCATTTTGGGTTTTACTGATTTGTTTTAAAAATCAACCGCAAAGTACATATTATTGTAGTCAGGTGTATTGTCAAGGTAATTAACTTTCACCATTTAATATTTTAGTTGAAAGTGTTCATAAGGGTTAATATCTTTTCCACATCT